>NC_067399.1:39539590-39839590 GCF_016432865.1 Antechinus flavipes
CCATACTTACAAGATGATAAGGTTTCCCAAAGATGAAATTTCTGAAGGCAGTATGGAGATGTCCAAGAAGCCCAAATGAGTGTAGCTAGAAGGGAAACAATTGTCAAAATTATTTTCATGATACCAAGAAGTTTTAATATTTAATATGATAATCTAACTCCCTTATAAACAAACACTTTTGCAACAGGTGGAGGAAAATGGTCCACAATAATTTTTAAGAATTTAAAGGGATTCTGAGACCAAAAAGTTAAAGCATGGATGCTCTAGTGAAATAACTTGATGGTACTCCAGCTAGGAAAAAAAAAATTGTAGAGACTATATATGTTCAGAGAATGGAGCTCCATGGGCCATATCTGATTGGATCATTGTACTGCTGCATTGGAAAGCTAACTTTCCAATACTGTCCCTTCCCCCATGTACTCTCCCTTACCAAAAAGATTACCCAAAATACAGCTAAGGAAATTTTTCAATGCAGTGACCTAGACTGATAAAAAGTACTTAACCTACTTTTAGGCCAGTCCATCATGTAAAAGCAGAAAGTACATTCCACTATCTGTCCTCTGGACCCAATACTGGTCGTTGCTTTTGGTTTAATTTCTAGTGTTACTTATGGGTGCCTTTTGGGAGGTTCTTCCTCTCCTTCTTCCCCTTTTCATTCTCTTCACCTTTTCATCACAGGAAGCAGAGCAGTCAAAACTGTATAGGCTTTGGAATCAGAGGCCAGGTACAGAATCCTGGCTGAGCTACTTTCTAGTCTTGTGACTTTGGGCCAATCACTTGACTTCAGATAAATCTGTGAAATGTAAAAAGAATGGAAAATGAAGTAGAGAATCTCAAAGGTGCAGTTGGTAGTGATGAGTTTATGACTATAGAAAATACACATAATATGAATTTATAATGATATAATAAAATAATGATTTTCCACAATTTCCACACATATGGAGCATATTAAAATTTTAAAAAGTTTTATTTACAAAACTGAAGATTAAGAAATAATATTTTTCTGGTCTAATAAAAGGTTTTTTCCAGACTTTGAAACAAGGATAGGTCAAAGAGGGGGTAGTGAAAGATTTTTTTGATAAAAACATTGAAAACAAAGCTGAGGGGGAAGAAGAAGTTTTTTGTATACATAAGATAATGTTTTTCCCATGTCAGAAGTGATTGGGATATTGACCAATCTTTAGGGCAGCCTCCTTTTCTTTATTTCCACCATTGATTAGACTAAAATTTACAGTAGGAAAATTCAATTTTCCATTCATTCCATTCAAAGGGTGGTACCTTCTCCACCTCCTAGTCAAAGAAATTCTAGATAGGACCTCTGGGAGGAGTCCTTTTGATTTCTCAGAAAGGAGTGATCCAGAAGGGAACGAGATGGTGCCTTGGTTACTCAACTAATGAAATAGTGACCCCAAGCTTTGTTTTCACCCATTGTGATTTTTTTCTTAGAGAGTCCTATAACTTACCTAAAATTATCTTGATAGAGGGCATGGGGAAACATTGTCATTTTTTAAAACCTTTTTCTAAGGAATTATTTTGATATTAAAATTAAATTAGATCAAATTGTTTTTTTTACAAGTTTATGCCTAAAATACAAAATATATTTTAATGTTTTTTCTTTGACATCTAAAACAGCTCTGCCCAAACCTAAGGATAAGTATCCTTCTTTAGACCAATTTTTAGTCTTCATTTTCCCAATATCATCATATCTATTGTCAATATTTCTTTAGTGGAAATCATAAAACCATGATATTATGGGTAGCAAAAAATGGAGAAATACAGAATATCTTGATATTATGACTAATGGCCAAGGTGGTCCTTACTTATCTCCAGAACTTCCCTGGGGTTACCCACTCCCAATTCCTGTCTGTCCAATTATGCTTAGAGACCAAAGGATTAGTTCTGTCTGTCTTGACAGTGTTGGGTTACTTACCATAGGTTCACACCCATTCCTGGGAACTACCCACCAGTGCTAATGCTTGACCTTCACAGAAGGGACTGTTGGGATGGAATAGAGGAAGGGGCATAGGTGGCAAGGGGAGAACCATCAACCTTTTCTCTGGTCTCGGAGAATTCCTTAAACTCCAGTCTTCAGCAAAGTGTGCCTGTGCTAAGGAACAGTCTTGGAGGTCACAGGCTGAACCAAGTAAGCTCACCTGAGAATAGGAGGGCAGAGTCTGAGATCTGGAAGGGAGTGACCTCAGATCTCCAATATGTACCTGGCTGAAAACCTGATCAACAACCTAATGACTAGCAGCCATCCAGGCTTTGTTTAATCTTCTCCAAGGCGGGCAACTCACCACCTCCAGGGGTAGTCCCACTCTACTTTGGGATCATTTTTCCTTCTATTGAACCTAACTTTGTTCAATAGCACCCAATGCTCATAGCTCTGACTTGTGGCTCTAGATAGAACAAATTAATTTTTCATTATATTTCATAGTTAACAAGCATTTATTAAGTATATACTATATACTAAAAGCTGGAGATAGGAAGAAAGGTCTAAGACCTCTGTCCTTGAGGAACTTGCAATCTAATGGTGGAAGACAATGCTTAAATAAACTGGAAAGGTAGAGGAAGAGAGAGTGCTGGTATAATAAAGTCCTGCAGCCTGGGGTAGGAAATGACCGTCATCCACCCTCTCCAACCAGATGAGGCAGGGATCCTGAGGAGGTGGGATTTTCACAGCTGACACAATTTTTGCAACATAAGTTTTTGGAGATGCCCCTCCCAGGAAAGCAAATAATGAAGCCAGGGATCTGCTACTTTTCATAAAATCTTTCTTTTTTTCAGATTTGTTGTTATTTTTAGTCATTTTTCAGTTTTGTCTGAGTCTATTTGGGGTTTTCTTGGCAAGCTTTATAGTTTGCCTTTTCCTTCTCCAGTTCATTTGACAGTTGAGGAAACTGAGGCAAGCAGGATTAAATGCTTCCTCAGGTTCCTCAGGTTCACTCAGCAGCAAATATGTGAGACCAGATTTGAACTCAGGATGATGAATCTTCCTAGCTCCAGGTCTGACCCTCTATCCACTGCACCATTTGGGTGCCCATACTAGGTGTGTCACCTGAGGCAAATCATTTAACTCATGCCTCAATTTCCTCATTTGTAAAAAAAAAAAAAATAGCACCAACCTCCCAGGATTATTGTGAGAATAAAATGAGATAATGTTTGTACAGCAATTACTGTTGTAAATAATCATAATGAAATTGGAGAATTATGAAGACTAAGTTACATGGATAATATCAAAGAAAAAGTATTAATTCTGGACTCTCTGTTTTGATTATGTTGGCCAGAAATAAATGTTTCTCGTTAATATCATATTAAAGCATTTGATATTCTAAATTCAATTATTTTCTGCTTCAGAGAAAAATGTCCAAACTGACATTGTCATCCCCACCACACCCTACCCTTAACCTTTGGCCATTTCTTTAATGCAAAGTAACTTAAAGCTGATATTTATATGAATCTTGAACAAGGAGCAGGTCACAAAACACAATTTGGGGTTAACATTTCACTCCAACTAATAAAACAACAGTCTTTCTATAACTCCATTCATTTTTAGATCATTCCCTTAAAATGTTCCCTTGGAATAATAAGTCCAGCACTCTACCCATTCTACCACCTAGCTACCTTGTGCTTATATGGAAAAGATAAAGAGATGAAGAATATATAATGATAACACAACTGCACTTGGAATGATTGAGTGGCCGCACCAAAAGAGTACTCATTAATGATTCCATCTCAGTTTAGAAGAAGATATCCATCAGAATGGCCTAGAGATCTTTGCTTCTATTGGACTCATGTCCTGCTTAATAGTTTTTCATCATGGTCTTAAATAAAGATTGGATGACCCGGTTCTCAAATTTGCAGATGACCCAAAGCTAGAACAGATCCCTGACCCAATGGGTAACAGGATTCAAAACAATTTTGGAAGAGTAGGAAATTGAAATTTAATATTTCAAATAGGCTAAATTTTTAAAAAGACTTATATAATATATATTTGTATTCAAAGATTTCCCACAATGCCCTTCCCATCTCCTAACCAAAGAACCTTTCCTGACAACAGACTAAAAATGGAAAGGAAAAAAAAATCAGTTCAGCAAAATCCCCACACATTGTGTTTATAATATTAACTTCAAAAGTACAAGATGGAAGCAGCATCTCTAGACAACAATAAATCTGAAAAAGATCTGACGGTTTTAATGGAGTCCAAGTTCAATATAAGTCAGCAGTGTCATTGTCTTGTTTTTTCTTGTTGGTAGAAATGTTATTGGAGCTCTACCATAGCATATCAGAAAATATTGTGCAATTTAGAGTTTTAGGGAGTTGCCTGGGTCATTGAAAAGTTATAATTTGTTTGGCTTGTGTCTGAAGTGACACTTGAAAACAGAGCTTTCTGGCTCTATCCATCGACTATCAAAAACTGAGATTTGGCAGTGGAAAAGTAACATGGTATTAGGCTAAAAGAAGAATCAGGAGTTTGTTCTGCCTTGATCAGACAGAGATCAGATCTCTAGTGAGTGCTGTGTTCAAATCTGAACATCACACTCAGGAAGGACCTTGATAAACTGGAGGAATCCTTGAGAAATCAGCCAGAAGTTCGGGCTATGTGAGCAGGAGCCAAAGGAATCAGAACTGTTGTTTAGCCAGAGAAGAGAAGGTTAAAAGGGTAGGAAAAAGATATGGTTAACTTTTCAAGTATTTGAAGGGTTGATCTATGAAAAAAAGGAATGGATTTATTTTGGCCCTAAGAGGCAGTAATGGGTGGAAGTGTCATGGATTCAAGTTATAGGCTTGAGGCTTGGAAAACTTCCAACAATTAAAGATAATAAAAAATAGAATGGACTGTCTTGGAGTGGGGGATCCCCTTGCTGCAGATCTTAAAATAATCTGGTAATCATAAGATCATAAGATTAAGGTGACTGTAAGTATCAGTCAGGGAACTACCAACATTTATTAACCTCCTCCAAAGGGTAATTAGATGGCTCAATGATTAGAATACTGGGCCTGAAATCAGGAAGTCCTGAATTCAGATATGGTTCAAATACTATTTATTATGTGACCTTTAACATATCACTAGATCTCCATATGCCTTTATTTAGTGGAGAAGAAAATGGCAAATCACTCCACCATCCTTCCCCCTTTGGTTCATGGGATCAGGAAAAACTGAATACAACTGAACTATTGAACAAGAAGGATATCCCCGGACTGTGCTAAACTCTGGGGAGAAAGAGAAAATCAACCAACCGATGAATAAAAACTCGTTAAGTCTCTGTTATATGCTAGGCACTGTGCTAAGCACTGGGGAAACAAAAGGGGGCGAAAGACAATCCCTGCCCTCAAGGAGCTTATGATCTAATGAGGGAGCTGTTCAGCTGTGCCTGATTGTTCATGAACGTTTTTGGGGTTTTCCAAACCTGGAGTGGTTTATCCTTTCTTTCTTTAGCTCATTTTACAGATGAGGAAACAGGGCTGAATGACTTGCCCATGGTCACACAAATAGTGTCTGAGGCCCATGAGTTTTCCTGACTCTGAGCCTCGCACCTGGCGGCCCTGTAATGGGGAGACAGAAAGACAGAAACAGTTCTTGCTCTCCATGAACTCACATTCTAAGGTGTTTGGGGGCGTGGACAAAACACAGAGAGACAACGAGTAAAAGGACAGCTGAAAATGGTGGAGATGCCAGAGACTCAGATGTCAGGGCCTTTCCCCAACATGGACGTTCTAAGAAGTGGATTATGGCAGAAGGAGCCAGGAGGAGCCAAGTCAGGGGGGAAGCTGAGATATTTCAGCTAAGTCCGGAGAACCAAGATGGAGTAGTAGATAATACTACTAAAATGCTTGGTGAACTTTAAAGCTATGTAAATACTAGCTGTTATCATGATGCTCAGTCAATCAACAAGCACTCATTAATGCTTTCTCATCTGCCAGGTCTCCAGAAAGATGAGAGACAATCCCAGCCTCAAAGAGAAGAAACAAAATAAACCTACTTGGGTACAAACAAGATAGAGAGAGAAAGTAGATGAAGGTCTTGTGCGAGGGAAAGACATTAAATCAAAAGTCAAGAGCTGGAAGGGACCTCAGAGGCCATTTAGTATGACTCCCCTCCCGCCCGCCCCCCCCATTATTTACAAAAGTGGAAACTGAGTTTCTTTTTTTAAAATAACTTTTTATTGACAGAACCCATGCCAGAGTAATTTTTTACAACATTATCCCTTACACTCACTTCTGTTCTAATTTTCCCCCTCCCTCCCTCCACCCCCTCCCCCAGATGGCAAGCAGTCCTATACATGTTAAATATATCACAATATAGATATAATATATGTTTGCAGAACCAAACAGTTCTCTTATTGCACAGGGAGAATTGGATTCAGAAGGTAGAAATAACCCAGGAAGAAAAACAAAAATGCAAACAGTTTACATTCATTTCCCAGTGTTCCTTCTGTGTAGCTGATTCTGTCCATCACTGATCAATTGGAAATGAATTGGATCTTCTCTTTGTCGAAGAGATTCACTTCCATCAGAATACATCCTCATACAGTATCACTGTTGAGGTATATAATGATCTCCTGGTTCTGCTCATTTCACTCAGCATCAGTTCATGTAAGTCTCTCCAGGCCTCTCTGTATTCATCCTGCTGGTCATTTCTTACAGAACAATACTATGAGGAAACTGAGTTTCAAGGAGAAATGACAAAGGTACCTTGTAGACTTGAATTTTGTTCAGTCCCTGAAGAGACCAACATAATTCTTCCATGTTATATTATTTTTGTTTTATAATCTGTTATTTATTGCAATTTATTTATCATAATCTTTTGCTACAAATTATTTTTTATTGCAATTCATTTAATAAGCTATTAGCTTGTGGCCCTTTTCTTTTAATGTGGCAATGTTGGGGAAAGCCTTATATGCTGCTGGGTCAAGAAGGATTATTGTTGTTTGTCCTTTGTTCTCAAGGAGGACTGACATGAGGGAAATGATAGCATGACACACAAGTGAATTTTTCGGGAGTGGGTTAAACTGGGGGCCACTGAAGATCTCTCTCATTTTCCATCTCTGTGATTCATAATCTGAAAACATGAATAATTATCTCTTTTTTTAACAGGTGAGGAAATTGAGTGATTTCTTCAAGGATACCCTGTCTGTAAGAAAGCAGACCCTAGAACTCCATCCCTGATTCTGAAATCAATGTGCTTCTTGTAGTTTTATGCATGATTTTATTTTTAAATTTTTCTTGTTTATTCAAATATTTGTCATAAATCTAATAACCATCAAGAAAAACAAAACAAAACAAAAATCTCATTTGCTTTCCACGGGATCCCACTTCCTCCACTGAGATACAGACAGACGTCAACACACTTACCCACGGTCCCCACACCCTTCCCCTACCCTCTCACACAGGATGTTTAGACTAGGCCCCAAGATTCCCAATGCCATGTTTAGGGGGTGGGGTTTCCACAAACCTCAACCATAGTTAGACAAGAACTAAGTTGGTCATCACCACTCAAGCCAAAAATCATTTAACTTTAATGGGGTTGCTACTCAGCAAGCTTTAATCATCCCTGATTGAACTCTCCATGGCAACCCTTCTAAAACTCCTTTTTCCCCCCAACATCCTCTCTGACTACAAATGGCCTTTTCTCTCATTTTGTTGAGAAAGTCAAGGTACTCAGGCATTAAAGTATTTATGAAGTACCTAAAATGTGCTAGGAGGTAGAGGTTCAAAGACAAAAATGAACATTCCCTGGGACCTCAAGGAACTTATATTCTATAAAGGAAATATATCTTCATATGTTATATATATTCACATATGTACATGCACAATTTATAAAAATTAAATACAAGTTAATTTGGGGGGATAGAAGCACTAGCAATTAGGAGGTGGGAGTTAGGAAAGATGGTATTGTTGCTTTGGGGGGAAACTGAGGATGCTAAGAGGCAAAGGTCAAAAGGGAAAACTAACTACCCTCTGTGGGGAAATCACCTGGGCACATTCAGAAAGGATCAGAGAGAAGTTCAGTAGGTCAGACTGAAGAATGCCTGAGAAGGAGTAATATATAATAATGTACATGTGACATAGTATTATATCAATAACAATATTAATATTATAATAATTATATAATATGATATAACCACATATAATGTAATATTAATTGAGAATTAATCATAATATTAATTATTATAAGATCTTAATTATTAATCAGTGTACTAATAATATGGGCATTCATATGATTTTATAATTATATATAATATAATATATACTGATTACTATTATAGCAACTATAATGACATTAATGATAATAATGCGTAATAAGGCTGGATAGGTTACGGTGTGAAGGACTTTAAAAGCTAAACAGAGGAGCTGCTATTTGATCTGAGATTTTTTTTTTCTCTCCTCACCCTGAAAAGTCTTTTTCTTTTTACTCTCATGCTGCTTTCTGCCCCTCTTGCCCCAATATCCCACATCATCTTTTCTGTTTTCCTAATCAATATGGAAGAAATTATGGACTTAGAGCTAAGTCAAATCTTAGCTGCAACACTCACCAGTTTACTTCATCTTTCTTAGCTGTCTCTTTATTTGAATATTAGGATGGATCAAATGAGATATAAGAACAATCAGAGCTAGCATTTATGTAGACCCCTAGTGTTTGAAGGTGCTTCCCAAATGGTATCTCGTTCTATCTGTCCTCATGTCCCAGAAAAGCAGGTACTGTCATCCTCATTTTACAGATCAAGGAACTGAAGCAGACAGAAAGTACTTCTGTGCCCACAATCACAAAGTGTCTGAGGTAGGATTGGTACTCAGATCCTCCTGATCACAAGTCCAGCTCTAACCATTGCACCATCCAGATCTTATATACCTGGTCATATTTGTATGTAACCTATGACTCAGAACCAGAGCTCAGAGTTTACGTGGACTAGGTTCAATCTTGCAGACTTCTCATTAACCATAATCTTTGCTTTGTGCCCTTGCTCCTCTACAGAACTTAAGATGCTGTGAAAGGCTTCTAGTTTTTATTACATTGTATATAGGCTAGGATTTATTTCACTCAATTAAACCACAAAATATAAAGAACTCACAATTAAGCACATGAGCAGTGGGGAAACTGCTTCGTTCTCCAGTAAGACCTTCTCCCTCTGGAACCATACAGTCCCCTAGACTTTTCAAAGTCCCCAGAGTGGGACCCCTTGTAAGGAAAGAATATTTGAAACTGCAAGAGTTAAATCACCACTTATGGAGAATCTCATCTCTTCAAGGGACCCATGAAGTTTTCTTCTTCTCTTCCTTCCTTCCTTCCTTCCTTCCTTCCTTCCTTCCTTCCTTCCTTCCTTCCTTCCTTCCTTCCTTCCTTCCTTCCTCCCTTCTTCTCTTCCTTCCTTCCTTCCTTCCTTCCTTCCTTCCTTCCTTCCTTCCTTCCTTCCTTCCTTCCTTCCTTCCTTCCTTCCTCCCTCCTACCTTCCCTTTTTCCTTCCCTCCCTTCTTTCTTCTTCCTTCCCTCATTATCTCACTTTTTTCCATCCTCCCTCTTTTCTTCCTTCCCTCCCTCCATTTCTTTCCTTTTCTTTCTCTTCCTTCCTTCTTTCCTTTTTTTCTTTCTTCCTTCCTTCCTTCCTTCCTTTCTTTCTTTCTTTCTTTCTTTCTTTCTTTCTTTCTTTCTTTCTTTCTTCTTCCTTCCTTCCTTTCTTTCTTTCTTTCTTTTTCTTTCTTTCTTTCTTTCTTTCTTTCTTTCTTTCTTCTTTCTTTCTTCTTCCTTCCTTCCTTCCTTCCTTCCTTCCTTCCTTCCTCCTTCCTTCCTTTCTTTCTTTCTTTCTTTCTTTCTTTCTTTCTTTCTTTCTTTCTTTCTTTCTTCCTTCCTTTCTTTTCTTTCTTTCTTTCTCTGTTTCTTTCCTTTCTTTTTCTTTCTTTCTTTCTTCTTCTCATTTTCTCTTTCTATCTCCCTTCTTCTCATTCTATCCCTCTACCTCTCATTCTATCCCTTTTTTCTCTCATTTTCTTTTTCTTTCTCTCTTTCTATCTCCCTTCCTCTCATTCTATCCCCCTTTTCTCTTTTTCTCTTCATTCTTTATTCATCTTCTCTTTCTTCCTATTCCTTCTTTTTTCTCTTTCTTTTTTTCCTTCCCGTCTCTCATTTTCTCTCTTTTTCTTCCTTCACATAAGGCATGTAATCCAAGCTGCAATCCTGGAGCATTTGCATAAACCATTCCTCATTGATGGAGAGGATGATGATGGTATGAGGAAAAGAGTTGGCAGTGTGATCCTATATGAAATTAGAGTTTTCAGGAAAGCTTTAGAGACAAGTAATTGAAAACTTGGTTAGAGCTGATTTGAGTATTATCTTAAATTCATTAAATCTTGCACTATTTGATAAATACATCTGCTGTTTATACATCTGCAGGTGGGTAATATGACAAGTCAGATTATCCTCATTTTAAGAAGTATTTTGCTTTTCATTTTGTTTCTTTTCATCCTTATTTTGTGCTCATAAAGTATTTAGATGAGAGTTATAGTAGATTGATTTCTATTTTTTTCTATTTCAACTGATGTAAATGATAGTTTCAGTTTATTTTGTGGGAAATTAAAAATAAAACACTCATTCTGAAATGGTCCTGAAAAAAAGGAAGTCTTAAAGAAAAGAAACCTTCCTCCTGCTTTAAGAAAACACACAATTTTCCAGACTCTCTTAAGGGAGACAGAGAATAATCATCATTTTCTCTACCAATGTGGACAGTCTTGGGTAGGTCCTCCAGGTTTGAGTCCAAGGTTATGGGAGAAGCCTTTGGGATCTTTGAGAGCCTTTCTTAGGGCTCCTCTGTCCCAGCTCCTGAAACTCCCAGATTGCACCAGCTTCTTGGCTGGATCCAAACATTATTCTGCTACCCGCCTGAGTTCCTGGAACTCCTGCCTTGGCCCAAGATCTTTGTGCCCTTCTGCTCCTGTTTCTGTCCTCTCCCAGCTCTAGGACTCCACGATTCCCTGGAGGGGCCTCATGATTATGCAACTGGGAATTGAATCTGGGAAGTGAATGTGGGTCTATGCCTAGCCCCCTTTCCTTCTGAATAATCTCATTTCCGCACCCCTACTGAGTCCTGGTAGAACCTCCTTTGAAGAGCCAAATCAAGGATAAAGCTAAGGAATAGTAACCAAACAAAAAGCCTCCCCAGTGAGGCGCCTCTTCTAGGAACTCTGTGCTCTTACTACAGAGACACAAACAGAAGGAAACACTTCTACTGGCTCATGGCTGGGTTACAGATTTCTTTCCTTCCTTTCCTTGCCAAACCTCTCTAAAGAATGAACTACAACCACTGCCTCTATTTACTTACCACCTACACTGTCTCCTTCACTCCCTGTAATGTGGCTTTCTCTGCTCATTTTCCTGAAACTCAAACCTAAATTCAGCCTTTCCTTACTAATCATTCTCTCGGACTCTTCTAGGACATTTGTCATGGATGAATATTACTGTCTTCCTATATCTGTCTCTATTAGTCTGTTTCACATATACACCTGCTTCTTCTATTTCTTTTTGTATTTAATACATATTGTTTTATGAATTATGTTGGGAGGGAAAAATAGGAGCAAATGGGAAAAGCCATGGGAGAGATTAAAAAAAAAACAGAAAAAAGAAGTGAATATAGCCTGTGTTGATTTACATTCAGTCTCCTTAGTTCTTTCTCTGGTTGCAGATGGCATTTTCTGTCCAAAGTCTATTGCGATTGCTTTGGATCACTGAACTGCTGAGATTCAGAACCAAGTCTTTCATAGTTGATCATTGAACATTCTTGCTGTTATTGTGTACAATGTATTCCTGGTTCTGTTCATTTCATTCAGCATTGCTTCAGGTAAATCTTTTCGGCCTTTCTATTTTTAGCATGTTCATCATTTTTTATAGAACAATAATATTCCAATGATCCAACCATTCTGGAGAGCAATTTGGAACTGTGCCCAAAGGGCTATAAAACTGTGCATACCCTTTGACCCAGCAGTTTCACTACTGGGTCTGTATCCCAAGGAAATCATAAAGAAAGGAAAAGGATCTTCATGTATTAAAAAATGTTTGTAGCAGCAAAGAATTGGAAAAGGAGTGGGTATTCATCAGTTGGGAATGGCAGAACAAGTTGTGATACATGAAGGTAATCTACTATTTCTGAGAATCTTTGCTGTCTCCTTCGGAAGCTATTCTCATTCCTCTGGTCTCCTAGGTTCAAGTTCTTGCCCTTCCCCAAGAATATAGGAATTGGAAGGGATCTTAGTGGCCATTTAGATCAATCCATGTGGGAAGGGAATCCGCACTGTGATCACTCTAGCAGGTGTCCTTAGGTTCATCTTTGGACTTCAGTTTTCTCACCTATAAATTGAGGTCTCTTCCAGTACTAAATCTATGGTCCTATGCTTCCTAAATGTGGTTGTTCCTCTTAGCTCATTTACCAGTTCTCAGATCTTGTCTTTGCATTTTCTCCTTCTGCAATGTTCTTTGTTTCGGTTTCCTTGGGCTGCTCTGGGAGCAGCCTTTGTTTCAGTTCAGTAATCATCACAAGTGCAGCCAGGTGTTAAAGTCCAAATCCTTTATTATCTCTTTCAAAGTCTTGTCTCCTTTCCTGAGGCCTGGTTAGCTTTAATAAAGGCCTATCTCTCTCCTTGGTTCTGAGAGCTTGAGCCCCTGCCTCCTTCTCTGCCCTCTGAATCTCTCCGAATCCAAAGGTTTGTCCTTCAGCCTCCAGCCATCACAAAAGTGGATGATGGAATGAATGTCTCTGACATTTGACAGTTCTAGTGCCTTGTCTTTGAATGAACCTAGATGAGTTTGTCTGAGCTTATATGCTCTCTTATCATAGATGTGAATCTTGTGGAACCGAAGTAGAGAACTTATTAAGCGCCATGCTAAACAACCATTGTCTTTATCATTCCACTGACTTAGCACCTTGCAAGAATCCTTTGTTTCAAGTTCAGAGTTCTGGCCCATAACACCCTTCAATTAACCAACTAATAAACAAATATTAAGCACCTATAGTGTTCAAGACACTGTGCCACTTGCTAGGGTTCAAAAAGAGGCAAAAGATAATCCTTTTTCTCAAGGAGCTTACAATGTAATGGAGGAAATAATAATTTCCCACTTCCACATTTCCTTCAAGATCTTCTGCTATCAACCTAAATTTAACATCTGTAAAAAAAGGCCCCACCAACTCCCCCATGAATCCAGTTCCCTCTTCCAACTTCCTTTTTACTATAAACGCTATCATCCTTCATGATAAAACTTTAAGCTGTATTGAAAGACTTGGAGTCAGAAAATATCTGAATTCAAATCTTGCTTTTAACACTTACTAGTTGCCCGATCATGCACAAGCCACTTCAGTCCAACTCTGTTTCTTCCTATGGGAATTAACAATAGTAGAACCCTTTTCTCGGATCTCTTGGGAGGATCAAATGAGCTTATGCCTGAAAGGCATTCTGAAGACCATAAAGCACAATACAAATGACAACCGTGATTATTAATGTTATCACAAGCATCATCATCTCTGCCTTCTCCTTCCTCTACTGCCCTGTGCAATCACTCATCAACTCTGATCAGCTGTTAGCTACAATAAGCATTTATTAGGTACCTGCTATGTGTTAGGAACTGTGCTAAGCACTGGGATACAAAACACAGGCAAAAGTCAGTCCCTGATCTCAAGGGTTTCACAGCCTAACCCAATAGACAATAAGCCAATAAATATACAAAACAAGCAATAAATGGGAAAAATAGAAAATGATCAACAGAGGGAAGGCTTAAAATTAAGAGAGACTGGGAAAGAGACAAGAAGTTTCAAGAAATCCAACTTATATCTCCATTATAGTAGTGGCCAAAAAACATGAACAAAAAACCCCAAATGGGGTCGTGAAGAGTTGGACGTGACTAAAAAACAACTGAACAACAAATGTCTAGCAGTGAGATCTCTAGTCAAAGGGTAAGGATATTCTCCTCACTTTTTTAAAAAGTCTAATCCCTATACATTTTCTAGAATAGTTGGATTAATTCACCAATCCACCAAAGATGTATTAGTGTACCTCTCTCTTCCTGTTGTCAAAAGAATTACAAGATATCAAGAACTGCTGAGAAGGCAATAGGATATAGAACATAGAGGATGGATTCTGTATCTGGGTTTCAATCCCATCTCTGACACTTCCTTTGAAGGTAGGTTTGGGCAGCTTGTTGGCCCAGTGGATAGAGTGCTAGACCTAGAGTCAGGAGAACTTGAGTTCAAATATGACCTCAGAGACTTACTAAAGTCACTAGACAAGTCACTTAATCTTGTTTGCCTCAGTTTCCTCATCTGTAAAATGAGCTAGAGAAAGGACAAACCACTCCAGTATCCCTTGATATAGAGTCATGAAAAGTTGGACACAACCAAAATAAGTGAACAACAAATTGGGCAACTCATTAAACTTTTGAGCCTCTGCCTTTTTATCTATAAAATGAAAGCATTGACCTAAATGTCTTCTGAGGTCTCTTCCAACTTTAAATCTATGATCCCAAATGCAAAAATTTCTATAAATTAAGAAATATAAACAACAAAAATAAGAGAAATGCAAAATGAAACATGTTTGAGGCTTTACATGGTACCCAGTCAATGGAGAAAGAATGACAAATGGAAATAATTAATGCTGGAGAGGTAACAGGAAGAGAGGCACACTAATACATTGTTGGTGGATTGGTGAATTAATCCAACTATTCTAGAAAGGTATAGGGAATTAGGCTTAAAAAAAAAAGTAATGAGAATATCCATACTCTGACCCAGAGATCTCACTGCTAGCCATTTGTTATTTAGTTGTGTTTCAGTCATGTCTGACTCTTCATGGCTCCATTGTTTTTGGTGGTGGTGGTGGTGGGCATTTTTTTTTATGGTTGTTTGTTTGTTTTTGGCAAAAATACTGGAGGGATTTGCTGTTTCTTTTTCTAGTTCATTTGATAGATAAGAAAAGTGAAGTAAATAGGATTAATGACTTGCCCAGGGTTACACAGCTGGTAAGTGTCTGAAGTCAGATTTAAACTCAAGGTGAGTCTTCCTGACTCTGGAAACAGACATACTCCTAAAAAGTCAAAGAAACGAAAAAACTCCCCATACATGACAAAATATTTATAGCAACATTTTAATGCTAACAAATAATGGAGAGGAGGCTGCTTTCTATTTGATGGAAGCAAAGCCAAACAAATTATGGTTACATTCATTACTGTGTTATAACAAAACATGAATATAGAGAATGGAGAGGGAAAAAATACCCATGAGATTTTATATGTAAGGATCCAGAGTTAGTTGAAGAGATACAGGAAAACAACAAATGCAATGCCTATAATAAATAAAAAGAGAACCAACAATCAAATATAGCTCAGTGTTGAGTAATTATTAAAAAAAACAAAAAACAAACTGGCTTGACTTCAGAGAAAAAGGAAGAAAATGTACCTCCTTCCTTTCACCGGAGAGGTGGGGGACTATAGGTATAGAATGTTGCATACAGGGTCAGATGTGGTTGCAATGTGTGGGGATTTTGCTGAACTGATTTTTTTTTCCTTTCCATTTTTAGTCTGTTGTCAGGAAAGGTTCTTTGGTTAGGAGATGGGAAGGGCATTGTGGGAAATGAATGTAATATGAAACAAAAAGGCAGGGTTTTTTTTAATGCCATCTAGCTTTTAGCTACTTGTCACTTCGCTCTTTCTCTTCTCCCTGCCGATCAGACTTCAGACACTTAATTCTGTCTGGTTGCTTTTTCCTCCATACTCCCTCGCCTGGCATTCCAAGGCCTCTAAAGTCTGGCTCCCATTTATCTTGGCAATCTTGTCTCCCGTCCTCTACCCACCCACAGCCTCCACTACTGCCCAAGCAGCTTACTCAGTGTCTCCTGAAAGAGCTTCCAGTTTTTGTTAATGTTATTCTTCCCACTCTGAAATGTCTGCTTTCCCCCCAGCCCATCCAAACTCTTCCATGCTTCAAGGCCCCATCAAATGCCAGCACCTCGGAAAAGTCTTCCTTCTCTGCTTCTGATCGAAAAAGATTCTTCCCTCTTCCTAATTCCCCCAGCATTAGGGTCTGAAATTATAATAGCTAACACTTATACACACCAGCTCTGTGCCAGACGCTGGGCTAAATGCTTTACAAAAATCTTCTCATGTGATCCTCAGAACAACCCTTGGAGACAGATGCTATTAGTCTTCCCATTTTACAATGGAGAAAAATAAAATATAATACCATATAACATAATATAAAGTAATATGATGTATTATAGGATAGGATAGGACAGAATAACAAAGGATAGGGCAGGACAAAACAGGATAGGATTGGATAGGATAGAGTAGGATGGCATAGGATAGGAGGGGATAGAATGGGATGGGATGGGATGGGATGGGATGGGATGGGATAAGTAGGAAGAGATGGGATAGGAAAGGATGATATGAGGGAAGGTATGTGGCAGCATAGTACACAGAGCATGGGGCCTAGTGTCAGGAAGACTCCTCTTCATGAATTCAAATCTAGCCTCAGATACTTACTAGTTATGTGATCTTGGACAAGTAATTTCACTCTGCCTCAATTTCCTCATTTGTATAAGAGCTGGAGAAGGAAATGGCAAACCATTGTAGTATCTTTGCCACAAAAAACCCAAATTGGTATGATATGATAAATGGATAAATGGATGGAATATAATAAATTATAATACAATATGATATAATATAATTCCAATTTATAGTTTGGAATAACATTTATAAAACACCTACTATGTGCTGGGCATTGTGTTAAGCACTTTATAAGTTCAATCTCATTTGATCCTCACAACCACCATGGGAGGTAAATGCTACTAGTGTCCCCATTTTATAGATGAGGAAAGTAAGGTGAAGTGACTTGTCCTGGATCACAGAAGTGATCCTAGTAAGTACCTGAGGCGAAATTTGAACTTTGGTCTTCCTGAATCCAGATCCAGTGCTCTCCCCACCTCCTCCCTTCTCCCCCCAGTTGACTCAAGTAAACATGCAGTCGTCTCTTGCCACTAACAAAGAAGTAGAAAGTCTCATCCAAACAGAGGCAGTTTCATTTTTGTGCTTGGCCCTGAATTCCGCATACAACAAATGTTTAATAAGTGTTCATTAAATTAAATAAAACTACAAAGGTTTTTTAAAAATATTTTAAACCATATTTAAATCCAATATATGTGTATATGTGCATATATATATACACACACAAACATAGACATATACATGGAGCTGTTATTTTCTCATTAGAATGTCAGCTCATCGAGAATATGGGATTATTCCTTTTTTTAATACTTGTATTCCCAGTGCTTGGGACAGAGTTGATGCTTAATAAATCCTTGTTGATTGCTTGATTGATTGGTTGGTTGGAGACCTGAGAGGCAGCCACTCAAGATCTTTAAATAAGGTGAATTCTTTGCCTCACAAGATAGTTCCTTCCGCTGCTGGACAGCTCTAACACTACAAAGAGCCATCTCTCCACTAAGCTCAATATTTTGCCTTCCTCCCCCCTCCCCTTCCCCCAGCTTTCTTCCTCACTGTTCCCAACACAGCACCTGGCCCTGATAGCTATTTAATAAATCTTCAGTGTCTCTTCCCAGACATGTGCCTGCTATTCCCCTAAGCTGATTGGCCATTATGTATGGAAGCAGAGCTGACCTGGTTCTCCGGGCTGAAAGTGGGGGGTGACAGGAGGCCTGAAATGACACATTATTTCACAAGTTGGTCCAGAAGGCTCTGCAGCTTCAGTCAGGTGCTCCCACGTGGTGATGTCTCACTGTGTCTTCTCACCAGTTCCAAGAAAAACCAAAAACTTTTCTCACTTTTCTATAAAATAACAGATTTGGACTCAACTCAGTTCTTCCCATCTCTGGGGACCAGCCTTCAGGAGACTAGAGGGGAATTCATAAATCAGGATGGGGGATAGACTAGATGCCCTGAAAAGTCCCTTCACACTCTGGGATTTTCTGATTCTCTTCCTGGAGCACAGATGGTTCTTTTTTTATTCCTGGTCAGGAACAACACTGAAGTAAAGACAGCCCACAGTAGCAATCCCCTCCTTTCTGGATCAATTAAGAAGCATTTGTTAAAATACCTACTGTGCACCAGACATACATAGATCAGTGCTAGGCACTGGTCATACCTAGCTGTTCTTATTTACCTAACTTTTTTGGGGAGAGGGCAATTTAATCATTTTATTAACAAGGCCAACAGGTTATTAAAAAGGATAGTCATTTGGCCATCTCTTTTAGACCAAAGATTTTTGGGGACTTAGGAAGGGAGAAAATGCATTCACCTAATGTCTAAAGCCTTTATTTCAAAAGAGGACTATACATTATTTTCTTAGACCTATTCCATTCTCCCCTGGTGATCTTTTCCCAGAATAAAGGAAGTTTTAGAGGGTATTCAGTAGCTACTTGCTACAAGGAACACACATTGGCTCTGGACTCAGAGGCTCCGGGTTCAAATCCTGTCTCTGAAGCTTACTCTCTGTATGTGGACTGTGTGTGACTGTGGACAAGTCAAGTGGCCTTATTGGGCCTCAGTTTCTTCATCTGATAAATGAACCCTTTAATCCCCTAGAGTCCCCCCTCCAATTTAACACTGATTTCCTCAAATTTGTTGAACTTAACTCATTTCTACAGCAATGTAAAGGACTGTCACCTTTGAATTTAACCCATATTTTTCAAATGCTACAGTCAAAATTCTATGCTAAAATAAAAATTAGTGGCTGTCCTAATAATAATAATAATAACTAACATTTACATAATGCCTAATATGTGCCAGGCACTCTGCTAAGTGATTTACAAGTATCATTTCATTACATTATTACAACAACCCTGGTATGATACCCATTTTATAGATGGAGAAACAGACAAATAGATCATATAGGATCATATAGATCACTTCAGCTAGTGAGTATCTGAAGCCACATTTGAATTCAGGTCTTCCTAATTCAAGATCCTGTACAACCTTGTTCCTTCAAGGAGTTTAAATTCTCCTGGGATGAAGAGTGTGGCAGGAGGAGATCCATGATGTACCCAGATCAATACACTCAATCAGCCAATATTTATTAAAAACTTATTGTTATGTTCCAAGTACTCCAGGGAAGAAGATAACTAAAAAAAGAGGCAATCCTGATAGAAACATTTAAGGAGGGGGGTATCCCCATACTGAAGAAAAGACCAAAAGACCTAGAAAAGGAAAGAACAAGGCCATTCCCCCAGAGTCCAGGCCCAGCTATTCTGATGGGGAACAGGCAGAACACCAAAACCCAGAATTTTCTCTTTTATGTGGAAGTCTTTGTCCTGAGGCAACTTTGGGAGGTAGGAGAGGCTAGAAGGCCCGGTGTGCTCTGGTCCATGGCATCATGAAAAGTCAGACAGGACGAGATGACTGGACAACAGTGATTGTGTGCCGGGCACTTCACTAAGCCTTAGGAATTTGCCAAACAATATTCCCAGGGCACGGATGTCACCAGTTCCACAAACCCAACCTGGGTGTCTAGGGGAAAGTGGCCCGTTGGAAGAAAGGGTTAGGAAGGTTGGTCATGGAAACAGGATTTATGTTCCAGAAGCAAGAAGGGAGGGAGACAAAGAGAGGAGGGCAAATGCTCTTTCATGACACACAAATACTAGAGTTCCGGGTCCTATCTCTGTTATTTCCTTCTTATGTGATTTTGAACAAGTTATTTAAACTTTCTGGGGGTGAGTTTTCTCATCGAAAAAGGAACCTATGAGGGCCCTTCCAGTTCAAATCAATGATCCTATGATTTCAGAGATCTTGAGAACACATTTACACAAGACTAGATTTTCTAAGCCTGACCAAGACATCTTGGAAGGTCTGGTCCCGTTTGTGCTTGTGTCCAGATGGAAGAAAGAGTGTGGGCAGATCCAGTGAAAACCATCAGCTAAAAACACAGGAGACAGCTAGAGACATCTCCACTCAGGAAGACTTGAGTAGAAATTAGCCCCAGACAATCACTAGTTATGTGACCTTGAGCAAGTCACTTAACTTAAAATGGAGCAAATAATAACACCTGTTGTTGTGAGGATCAACTGTGAATTGCCATGCTCATAGTAAGTGCTATAAATGGTAGATATTAGGATTTATCCTAATCACTGGGGGAGAAACCCACTTAAAATGAGAAGCCTGATTGCATCTGCAGAGTTAACTTTCCGGCTAAGTGCATAGCTTGTATTTGTGTGGGTGTATGTGACAGAGACAGAGATACAGAAAGACAGATAGACAGGGAGAGATAGAGAAAAAATACAGAAAGAGAGGAAGAGAGGGAGGAGTGGTGGGGGAAGAGAGGGAGAGACAGACAGAGAGAAAGAGACAGAGAGAGACAGAGAGAGCGACTGAGAGACACACACAGAGAGACAGAGAGAGAGAAGAAGAAGAAAAAGAAGGAGGAGAGGAGGAGGAGGAAGAAAAGGAGGAAGAGGAGGAGGAGGAGAAGTAGGAGGAGAAGGAGGAGAAGGAGGAGAAAAAGGAAGAGGAGGAGGAAGAGGAGGAGAAGGAGAAGAAGGAGGAAGTGGAAGAGAGGGAGGAGGAGGAAGGGAAAAAGTAGGAGGAAGAGGGGGAGAAGAGAAAGAGGAGGAGGAGGAGAGGGAGGAGGAGGAGGAAGAGGGGGGAAGGAGGGGAGAGGAGGAGGATACTCATAATCTGGGGAACAGTGAATCCATGAGATGCACTTCTGGCAGACTTTCCACAAGAAGCTCACTTTTCTTTTTTTTGATTTTTTTATTTTACTAAAGCTTTTTATGTACAAAATATATGCATGGGTAATTTTTCAACATTGATCCTTACAAAATCTTCTGTTCCAACTTGTCCCCTCCTTCCCGCCCCCCTCCCTCCTATAGCAGGTAGACCAATACATGTTAAATATGTTGAAATATGTTAAATCCCACATATGTACACATATTTATACAATTTTTCTTGCTGCACAAGAAAAATCAGATCAAGAAGGAAAAAAACTGAGAGAGAAAACAAAATGCAAGCAAACAACAAAAAGAGTGAGAATGCTATGTTGTGGTCCACATCCAATTCCCACAATCCTCTCTCTGGGTGCAGATGGCTCTCTATGTCACAGATCAATTAGAACTGGTCTGAATCATCTCATTGTTGAAGAGGGCCACGTCCATCAGAACTGATCCTCATATCGTCTTGTTGTTCCGTGTATAATGATCAAGGAGCTCACTTTTTAAGCAAAGAAAAACCAAGCCCGTTTAATTCTTTGGCCATAGGAGGGAGGCAAATGAGGAGCTGAGAGGAAAAGTGGGAAGCAAGTTCTGGGACTGACGATTGGAAAAAAAAAAAAAAAACAGGAGGAAAGGAGGGCCCCACCCTGGAGCCAAGCTGCCCACGGGCCTGTCCAGGGCTTGTGACTCACTTGAAGGAAAAGGAGGGTCCTGTCCCTTGGGGGTGGCTGCCTTCCCCCACAGGTCTCAGGCAGAGGCTGAGGAAGGAAATGAGGCAATCGGGACAGTTTGGCAATTGGAAGGCAGGCCTCTAAATCCAGGTTTGGGTTTGCTTGTCTTTTAAAGAACTCTTGGAACTTGGAAGGGATTTTGGAGATTATCTAGCACCAATTTCTTTTTACAGATGAGGAAACTGAGGGCAGCAAAATGCCTTGGCCAAAGTCAGAGGAAATAAGTAGCAGAGCCAGCCTCTGATCTCAGTTCTTTTGACTCCCAATACAATCTTCCTGGTCACTAGATAGCTTTGTGTCCTTATCTTCTAAAATGGCTGATACTAAATAGTCGAAGGTAAGCAAATAAAAGCTAAATAACTTGGGATCAGCAGGGAGGGGCCCTGCGTCCCCTTTGGGCAGCTCATAACTTCTCTAGGATTTGAGTTTTCTCATTGGTAAAATCAACTTCAAATAAGGAACATTGATTAAATCCCTTTTGTGGACAGAACCCTATGATGGGAAAGAAAACAAGATTGAGAGACAATCCAGGCTCTACTCTCATGGAACTGCCTAATCATGAGCTCTCTCACACACATAAACACCATTCAAACAAATAAATTCACTATGCGTGTTTTAAAGAGAAATCCCCCAAAATGCTATGAATAGCTTGAAGGAGTGAAAGTTTGGGGAAAGGGAAAGGCTTTGTGGAAGCAACAATAGCTAAGAATTCCACAAGCTGGGTGGGGAACAGCATAGGGAAAGGCACCCAGGTGGGAATGTATAAAGAACAGCAAGTTGCCTAATTAGGCCAGAAAGCAGAATGTGTGGAAGAGGTTGGTATGAAATAAGAAAACAAGGGTGAGGAAAGCAAGATGGTGGAGGTCTTTGAAAACTAGGTAAAGGAATTTGAACTTTGTTGTTGAGTCATTTTAGACATGTCCTACTCTTTGTAACTCCATTTGGGTTTGGGTTTGGTTTTTTTGGTGGAGATACTGGAATGGTTGGCCATTTCCTTCTCCAGCTCAATTTACAGATGAGGAAACTGAGGCAAACAGAGTTAAGTGATTGCTCAAGATCACAGTTAGTATGTGTCTGAGGTCAGATTTGAACTCAGGAAGATGAGTTTTTCCTGATTCTTGGCCTAGTGCTTTTACCCATTGTGTCCCCTATCTCCTTCCAATATAGTCAGAAGAATTGAAATAAGTAGAGGAGTCACATGGCTAGTCACTTGTATTAGTAAGATTAAATCTGGCTTCTAAAAGGCAACGAGAGGTAATGCATTAAGCCTAGAATATCTAAGGAGAATAAATTGAATGAATGATGGGAAAAAAAACAATCTGCTATTCTCTCTACTATGTGTTAGGCACGTAGGATACAATTACAAAAAGAAAATCAATACCTGCCCTTCCAAAGTTTATGTTCTAAAAAAAGAAGACAGTATACCAGGGGAGGGGGGGGACCAGAGAGGGCTGTTTTGATCAAGAAAGTAACAGAGATCATGAGTGAAGTCACAGAGCATTTGATTGACATGTTCTTTCCATGTACCTGGATCAGAACAATTATGGAGGTAGAGTTGGCAGGATTTAGTAAATAACTGGATCTATAGAAGGTTGGGGGAAAGTAAAAGTGAGAAAGGATGCTTCAAGGAAGGTTCAAACTTGGGAGACTAGGTGAATGGGGACGCCTGACAGAAGTGACAAAGTTAAATGGGGTAGATTTGTAAACAAAAGAAAATAAGCTTGATTTTAGACTCGTAGAATTTGAACTATGGTTGGGATATTTATGTAGATATGTCTCCATAAGCTAAAAAGTCCTTATAGGCTTATGCTTATAGGCTAAATCATCTCATTTTGAGACAAGAAACATGTGATGTTGGTTTGGAGCTTGGGACAGAGGTCAGGACTAAAGAGAGAGATTTAGGAATTATTTGTATAGCTCTGGTAGCTGAAGTCATGGCCTAGTGCTTGTAATTTCAAGGTCAGAAAATAGAGAGGGAAAGAAGAAAAGAAAGGAGAGACTCTGGGGAAATATCAAATAAAGGATCAACCCCTCCCCACCAAAAAATCCAAAGGGTTCAAGAATAAGGGTTAAAAGATAAAAAGAGAACAGAGTTCAGAAGCCAAGGAAGAAAAGTCTCCAGGAGAATTCTGATGGCCAACAAAATTTAAGGATTCAAGAGGACAAAAATTGGGGTAGGGGAGAGGAAGACTATTATGACCTGTCCATTAGGAAGTCTTTGGGGATCTTTGAGAAGAGTTTTACCAAAGTGGTAGAGATGGAAATGAGATTGCAATGGGTAGGGAAAATAGACAATGAGGAAGTAGGAACCATTGGACATAGATATCCCCCCTCCTCTGTAATTTTAATAGGACCCTTTTAGCTCTAGAATTCTAGGACTAGAAACACAAATTCTGGAGAAAAGAGTAGGAACAAGAGTGGCAGTCTGCAGCAAGAGAAGAAAATACTTTTTTTTCCCCTCATCCTAGCCAATCCAAGAGAGAGTAAATACAGAAGATGCCAGGGTTGAGCATCTGCCAAAAGAGAAATGACATAACTATAGGAAAAACTCAAAACAGCTCTTTCCAGCCTCCTGGTTCTTTCTGTTTCCAAAGAGCTGCTGCTACCAGCCGGTGGGCACCATGCCCATCCCTTAGTGGGCAGAGGCAACATGGCGTAAGAGCTAGACTTGGCGTTACAAGCTATGTGGATTTAGAAACCACTTCTGAAATTTATTAATGATGTGTGACTGCATATAAGTCATTGACCCTCCCAAAGTCTCAGTTTTCTTCTCTAGAAAATAAGGGAACTAAATTAGATCCAATTCAACCAGCACTTTTAGGTGATTGGTTAACTACTTGGCGTTAGGGATACAGAGACAAAAAGGAGCCAGTTCCTTCCTTCAAAGAGCTTTACAGAATCCTGGAAAGAGGGAAACATACACAAGGAGAAGTAAAGGAAGAATCATTTTGGTGGATGGCGCAGAGGTGGATGGGGAGGGCAGGGATGGTTGGCTTGGAGAATCAGAACAAGCCCCAGTTTTGCAGTAAACTGATTTCCAAAAGATTAAAGTGATGAGTGAAGGGCACGTCAAGCATAGTGCAAAGGGGGACAGGTGGAAGATGCAATGTCGTCCATGGGGAACAGCAAATGGAGCACTTTGTCACAAATGCTGAGAATGGGGAGGCACAAATAATGTAAAATCAGCTTGTAAAAAGGCTTTAAATCACAAAGAGAGATTCATACTATAACCCAGGGGCAATAGGGAACTTTTTTTTTTTTAAGCTTTATTGAGTTCTAAGATGCCTATCATTTCTAAATCTGTGATTTTCTGACACTCAGTGCTTGGCTAGCACCCATGTATTGGTGCCCTTTCCATGGAAGTAGCCATTGGATCGGTACCCTGGTTTAGGCTGCCATCTGCAGGGAATTTTCAGAGGTATTGGTTTCCTACAATGAAGATGCAGAAAGCAAATGTGAACATTCTCCCACTTTGCATCTGGGCAAAGATGATCCTTGGCCCTCAATCTCACCATCTAAGTCAGACCTTTGGACTTTCTTTTGGCCACAAGCAAATCCCTGGCCATCCAATCTCAGCGCAAGCACAAGAAAGTGTGCTCTTATTCTCAGTCTTACCAGCATGGTCAGCTCAGCTGGAAGGCCATTGTAGGAAGACGGGCACAGGAGCCTTTCCTTTAAATAAGGTAGCGATAGGCAATCTCAGAGGTGAACAGCTTAGCCAAGCCAAAGGAGAGGAAGTAATATATAACAAAATTGGAAAAGGAAGGTTTGGGCTGAGTTGTGAAGGGTTTTAAAAACTAAACAGAAACACATTAGGTGTCAAAGAGAACTACTGGAGTTTATGGTTCAGGAGAATGGCATAGTCCAAACAAAACTTTAAAAAAATCATTTTGATATAGAGAATTGACTCTAATTTATCAGAATCCAAGCCATTCTCCAATTGATAAATGGTCAAAGGATATGAACAGACAATTTTCAGATGATGAAATTGAAACTATTTCCACTCATATGAAAGTGTTCCAAATCCCTATTGATCAGAGAAATGCAAATTAAGACAACTCTGAGATACCACTACATACCTGTCAGATTGGCTAGAGTGACAGGGAAAGATAATGTGGAATGTTGGAGGGGATGTGGGAAAACTGGGACACTGATGCATTGTTGATGGAATTGTGAATGGATCCAATCATTCTGGAGAGCAATCTGGAATTATGTCCAAAAAGTTATCAAACTGTGCATACCCTTTGATCCAGCAGTGTTTCTACTGGGCTTATACCCCAAAGAGATACTAAAGAAGGGAAAGGGACCCGTATGTGCCAAAATGTTTGTGGCAGCCCTGTGTGTTGTGACTAGAAACTAGAAAATGAATGGATGCCCATCAACTGGAGAATGATTGGGTAAATTGTGGTATATGAATGTTATGGAATATTATTGTTCTGTAAGAAATGACCAGCAGGATGAATACAGAGAGGCTTGGAGAGACTTACATGAACTGATGCTAAATGAAATGAGCAGAACCAGGAGATCCTTATATACCTCAACAACAATACTGTTTGAGGATGTATTCTGATGGAAGTGGATTTCTTCGACAAAGAGAAGATCTAATTCAGTTTCAATTGATCAATGATGGACAGAATCAGCTACACCCAGAGAAGGAACACTGAGAAATGACTGTGAATTGCATTTTTGTTTTTCTTCCCAGGTTATTTTTACCTTCTGAATCCAATTCTTCCTGTGGAACAAAAGAACTGTTCGGTTCTGCACACATATATGGTATCTAAGATAGTCTTTAACATATTTAACATGTATTAAGACTGCTTGCCATCTGGGGGAAGAGGTGGAGGTTGGAAAGGGAAAAGTCCGAACAGAAGTGAGTGCAAGGGATAATGTTATAAAAAAAATACCCATACATATGTTCTGTTGATAAAAAGTTATAATAAAAAAAATCATTTTGTTTGAAGGGAGGCATCCTAGCAGTGCCAGATTTCAAACAATATTACAAAGTGGTAATCATCAGCATAACATGCTGCTGGTTAAGAAATGGAGTGGTACATCCAGCCATTCTGGAGAGCAATTTGGAACTGTGCTCAAAAAGTTATCAAACTATGTATACCCTTTGATCCAGCAGTGCTACTACTGGGCTTATACCCCAAAAAGATACTAAAGAAGGGAAAGGGACCTGTGTGTGCCAAAATGTTTGTGGCAGCCCTGTTTGTAGTGGCTAGAAGCTGGAAAATGAATGGATGCCCATCAATTGGAGAACGGTTGAGTAAATTGTGGTATATGAACGTTATGGAACATTATTGTTCTGTAAGGAATGACCAGCAGGATGAATACAGAGAGGACTGGCGAGACTTACATGAACTGATGCTAAGTGAAATGAGCAGAACCAGGAGATCATTATATACCTCAACAACGATACTGTTTGAGGATGTATTCTGATGGAAGTAGATCTCTTCGATAAAGAGAGCTAATTCAGTTTCAACTGATCAAGGATGGACAGAAGCAGCTAAACCCAAAGAAAGAACACTGGGAAATGAATATAAACTGCTTGCATTTTTGTTTTTCTTCCGGGTTATTTCTACCTTCTGAATTCAGTTCTCCCTGTGCAACAAGAGAACTGTTCGGTTCTGCAGACATATATTGTATCTAAGATATACTGTAACCTATTCAACATGTAAAGAACTACTTGCCATCTGGGGGAGGGGGTGGAGGGAGGGAAGGGAAAAATCGGAACAGAAGTGAGTGCAAGGAATAATGTTCTATGGGCATGGGTTCTATCAATAAAAAGTTATTTAAAAAAATAATAATAACAACAAAAAAAAAGAAATGGAGTGGTAGAGCAGTAGAATCGATGAGGTACATAATGCGTAATAAAATTGTGTTTAATAAACCCAAAAGTCCAAGGTTTGGGGGCAAGAATTCACTATTTGAAAACAAATTGCTGGGAAAACAGGAAAGCAGTTTGGCAGAAGTTAGACATAAAATACTATCAAATACCATCTTTCAAAATAAGATCAAAATGGATACATGATTAAGATATGAAGTGATATAATAAACAAATAGGGGGAATAGAGATTAGTGACAGCTGATGTCATCTCCCTGCCCTACACACCAAAGCCCAGGCTTCCTGCTTGGAATAATACATCCTTCTGACCAGATCCATCAGAGGCAGCATAGGGACTGTCACGGTCTCAACTGAAGTTCAAATCCTGTTTCTGATACCCTAAGCAGGTTGATTAATCTTTATTTGCCTCAAATGTTTCTCTAGTGATTACTACACTGGGAATTTCCCACTCTGAATCCACTCCAAATCCTACTGTGATTCATTGCTAAGTATACAGACATTAGACAAAAACAATGTACGCTGCACACTGAAGTTCTTGGGCAGAGGATAGTAATCAGGTCAGGTGTTAAAAGCTCTCTTCAAGGGGCAGCTAAGTGGTGCAGCGACTAGAGATCCGGCCCTGGAGTCAGGAGGATCTGAGGTCAAATTTGAACTCAAATCTAACCTCAGACAATAAGCACTTCTGGCTGTGTGACCCTTCAAAATTCATGAAGCCATTACCTCAACAATAGGCAATTTAAGAATTATCATTCATCTTTTCTCTGATGATCAGTTGACTGCCTTTCCCAAGATTAGTCTCAAATGTAGAGCTGAAAGGGACCTGAGAGCACATGGCCAATTTTCCCATCTTATACATGGGGAAACAAAAGGAAAGAAAACTGTCCAAAATGCCCAGAAAGTTAAGCAACAGAATCTGGATCCAAACTTGGCTCCTGCCTCCAAAGTTAGATGCCTGTCTGGTGCTCCACACTCACTGCCTCTTCAGAGGAAATGACCCCACTCCGGATCCAGCAGTTCGTTCAGGGACTGTCTACAGAAGTGACTGACTCCTTCCCTAAGGACTATTGTGATTTCCATCCTGTAAGGAAGTGAGGGGAATCTCCCTCCATTTCCTACCACTAGAGAATATTCTAATTATGGACAGTTAAAGGGAGAAGTCCTTTATTTGATATGAAAGGAGAGTAGAAAGGAAACACATCCCCCTTCATTCATTCATCCTTCATTCCTCCAGCTACAGAGGCACAAAGCAGGCATATTTGGGGTTAGATGGGGATAAAGGAAAGAGAGGGAGGTGGAAGGAGGAAGAGATGAAGGAAAAACTGGGTGCACCCTAAGCTGATAAGACATCACAGGGGTCCTCAAACTTTTTAAATTGGGGGCCAGTTCACTGTCCCTCAGACTGTTGGAGGGCCGGATTATAGTAAAAACAGAAACTTTGTGGGCCTTTAAATAAAGAAACTTCATAGCCCTGGGTGAGGGAGAGAATCGTCCTCAGCTGCTGCATCTGGCCCACAGGCCATAGTTTGAGGACCCCTGAGCATGCACATATAAAGCAAATAGCAATATTTAGAAAAAGAGGCACGGGCTCAGCTACTAACACCCTTGTCTATGAACATGGCCAGTTTCTTCCCCTGTGAAGTGATCCCTCTCCAGTCCAATTTTAAATCTACAAGATAATAATGCCCAGCTTGCTGTCCACTAAGGCTGCACCCGACTATTACCTACAACTTTCCCTTCTCTGAAGCATTTAGTTGTGTCCCCAGCTCTAATCCTCAATCCTGGGGGACAAAGCCCCTTCCCATCTGCCCTTTCTCTCTGGGCCCCAGGGGGGGATCCTGGCTCTGCCTGCTCCCCTCCCCCTCTTATCTCCCCCCCCCCCCACCTGATTTCTGTCTCAGAGTTTGGAACAGAACAAATCCTACCATATGCTCCTCAATTCATTCATGCTCATACAAAAGGTTCAAATCTCTCCCTTCAAGACAAGAAGGTACCAGAAACAAAGTTTTATTATAAATATTGATTTAACAAAAAATCACAGCAGCAGAGACCACTGCCCCTCTTAATTAACAGACATGGCTGGGGCTTTCTTCACTAGTAGCCATGAACCAGTCCGCGAGTCCAGGGGCGGGGGCTGCCCCCACCACGGGGCTCCTAGATGTACTTGTACACCTGCTTGGTGGGCAGAGTCTGCAGGCACAGGTGCACCGGACACTTGTAGAAGTTGGAGAGCAGCGCCTCCGTGTAGCCCACCAGGAAGTACATCTTGGAGGGCGCCAGGCGCTGCAGGACCATCATGCAGATGATCAGCTGGTTGGCCCTGCGCTTGATGATCACCTCGTCGGCCAAGCAGCCCGGGAAGGTGCCGTATATGAACTTGCGGATGAAGATGTCCTCCACCGTCCTCTCGGCGGCGCCCTCCTCCCCGTCCAGGTTACCTGGGGATGAAGGTCCCTGAGCATGGCCCGCGGGAGAGCGGGTGTCCCCCAGTCTGGGCTGGAACAAGACCTAACTCCCCTGTCCCCTGCCGGGGGCTGGGGAGAGGGGAACGGGAAGGATCCCGGAGGAAAGCGCGCCAGATTTCATCCCTATTAGGGACTTCGGCAGAATTTAAATGCCCTAAGTGGGGGGCCAGATGGGTCTCCCGAGGCCTGCCCCATCGGGGGAAGGTCATTCCGGGTTCTAGGGTCATGGCTTTGAGGGTCTAGGTTCTAAAGTTATGGCTTTTTAGGGGGAGTCTAGGTTCTAGGGACATGGCTTGGGGGGGTGTCTAGGTTCTAGAGTCATCGTTATTTTTGAAGGAGCCAAGAGCATTGGGAAGACGGAAGGAATGGGGGTGTCGGGTGGGCTCCCACTTACTGGTGTGCAGGGACAGCCAGCCCTTGCGGTGGGCAATGTAGTGCGGAGGGTGGGCTTGCTCGTACGTCACCGGCTTGTCTCCCTTCCCCACTCGGACCCGGGCCGCTCGGTTCTGGGGGAGGAGCCAAGGTCACGAAGCGCGTCCTGCAGGCCCCGCCCTCTCGCGCGGACACTTCCCCCATCCCGCCCCCATCCCATTCCCCGCAATTTCTTTCTCCTCGCTCTCTTTCCGTAAGAACGCCCCCCTGCCCCCCGGCCGGGCTCGCTCCCTCTCTCCCCACGCGCGCTCCCCTCCTCCCTCGCCTCACCTTGCAGCAAACCGCGGTGGTGTGGAGGCCGCGGCAGGCAGACAGCAGCTCTGGGACCCCGGCGACGGCCACCTTAGGTAGAAAAAGAGAAAAAGATGAGGTGCGGAGCGAGGGAGCCCACTCACCCCTCGCGCCGCCCCTCGCGCCGCCCCACTCACCCGCAGGCCGAGCCGGCCGCCGCACAAGGGCGCCGCCATCTTGGACGGGCTTGGGACGGTGGAGGTCGGGAGGCGAGGAAGACGTCAGGGCTGTACCAAGTGGGCGGAGGGGTAACTGTGAGGGAAGGCGCCGCCGCTCACTCTGCGGGACTGGCAAGCAGCGGGCAACGTTCTCATAAAGGAGACATCCTACGCAGAGAAAGCTTTCGGAGAGGAGCGACCGCAGTAGCCCGAAGGGCCTCAACTCTGAACTTAGTGAGACGAACACTCCCCCATCATAGGAAGCGAGAAGTACGGTCCAGAGTCAGCGGGAGGCCAAGCGCGGGCGAGACCAATTGCGGCGGAACGAGGGGTAGAAGCGGGTGTTTCTATCTCCCGGAGTCCGAAGGGAGGAACGTCTCGAGGCTTAGAATGAGACCCGGCACCCGCCGCGCGGCGAGAGCATGCGCGGAAGTGGGCGAGGCTTTTATTTTCTCCTGTGAAAGGAGATGGATGAAGACGTCTGGGGGAGCCTCGCCTGCCTCCCTGCCTGGCAGTAATCACAGCTGTCGTTCACGCTTTTAAGGGTTGTGCTTTATGATGGAAGTAGAAGGCGCCCTGGCTACAAGTCCTGGGTTCAAATTCTACTTCCGTAGTTCCTCTCTCGATCCCTTTGAGTTCAACTCCAAAGTCATTTCCAGCTCCGAGCCTGTGAACAATCGCCCATCGTGCGTGTGCATACAATGACAGACTCGAGTTCGAATCCAGCCACGGGTGCTTCCCAGCTGTTTGACCCTGGGCGAGACATTTCACCTCTACTTGCCTCAGTTTCCTCATACGTGAAATGGGTAGAATAGCAGCATCCATCTCCTAACGGCTGTTGTGGGGGTCTCATGAAATAATACTTGTAGAGCATTTTGCAAACCTTAAAGCGCTAAATTAGTATCCTCTTTCTTCTTCCTCCTTTATTTTCTTCTTCCCCCTCCCCCTCCTTCTCCTTGTTTCTCCCCGTTCTTCCTTGTTCCTCCTCCTCCTCTAAATAGAACAGCCTTTGCTTATTCTTAGAAAAGGCTACTTTCTTTCTTTTTTTTTCTTTCCTTTTTTTTCTTGAAACTTTATTTTCAAAACATATGCAAGAATAATTTTTCAACATTGACCCTTGCAAAACCTTGTATTCCAATTCCCCCCCTCTCCCCACCCTCTCTCCTATATGGCAAATAATTCAATATATTTTAAACATGGTAAAAAATATATGTAAATCCAATATAGGCATACATATTTATATAATTATCTTGCTGCACAAAAAGAATCAGATCAAAAAGTTTTTAAAAATGAAAAAAGTGAAAATACTCTGTTGTGATCCACACTCAGTTTCCACAGTCCTCTCTCTGGATGCAGATGGCTCTCTTCATCACAAAATCATTGGAACTGGCCTGAATTTTATCTTACTTGAGAAGAGCCACATCCATCAGAATTGATCATCGTATTATCTTGCCATTGCCCCGTACAATGAAATCCTGGTTCTGCTCATTTCACTCAGCATTAGTTCATGTAAGTCTCTTCAGACCTTTCTGAAATCTTCCTGCTGGTCGTTTTTTATAGAACAATAATATTCCATAACATTCATATACAATAATTTATTCAGCTATTCTTCAATTGATGGGCATTCACTCAATTTCCAGTTCTTTGCCACTGTGAAAAGGACTGCCACAAACATGTTTGCACATGTGGGTCCCTTTCCCTCAGACGGCTACTTTCTAATGCTGCCCATTGGCTGAGAAACTTTCAGTTTGCAAAGCACTAACTTGACCTGCATCCAATGGTCATTGGCCGGAGAAGTCCTTCCCTTTGCACATCTGGGCAGAACTCTGGGTCTCCGTGAACTTGAGTATCTGGAATTTGCTCACCAGGCAACCTCAGCCAAGGCTGGGCCTATGGTCTTAGAGAACTCTCTCCCCCCACTTCCTCTGTGTGAACCCTTCTCAGAAACTTGCAAGCATGGAGTTCCTACTCTGGGACCCAGCCTAGAGGTGTCCAGGTCTTCCTGGCTCTCTGTCCATTATGACTTTCTGCCTCTTATAGAGGTAATAATTGATGATAACTCACTTTTTTATGCTGCTTTATAAGGACAGCTAGATGGTTCAGTGGATAGAGCAACTGGCCTGGATTTAGAAAATCTTAGTTCAGATTTGGCTTCAGACACTGAGTAACCCTGGGACCTTAGGTAAGTGAACTTAATCCTATTTGCCAAGTTCCTCATCTGTAAAACAAGCTCGAGGAGGAAATGGAAAATCACTCCAATATTATTGCTAAGAAAACTTCATAGACAAGTTGAAGAGAGTCAGACACAACTAAACTACTGAACAAAAACAAACATTAAAAAAGTGTTTTCTTCCACACCTAGTGATGTAAATATTAACGTGGCCCATTTTTACAGGAGAGGACATTTCCATGAGAGCACACAGCCTCTAGGGAAGAACACCGGATTTGGAGTAATTAGACCTGGCAGTAGTAATTAGTTATGATACCACTTTCAGCGATGGGTTTCTCCTTGGTCCAGAATCTAGATTCTAGATATTGGAGCCATTGGACAGAGGGAGAAGGATGTCTCAAGTTCCTTACAGTTTTGATAGTGTGAGGATTCCATGATTATCCTTTTCCAACCTCCCTACCCACCCACCCTTAGGATGTTCCAGAATGGTGAGCCCTTTCTGCAGGAGGAATCGTGGACCAACCTAAAAAGGGGGGAAGATTTCTAGTGGAATTGGGCATTTGGATGTAGGTTTCCTTGAAATCAGACTGATTTCCTAATAGAATTAAGGTGGGGGGGGGGGGGAAGAGAGGTTGGAATACTGGGATTTCTAGTCTCAGGTCCAAAGGGAGACTGGAATTGTGATTTATAAAGGGAAAATTAGGGGCAGCCTTCAGTCCTGCAGGAAGTTTTGAGCTGAGTGGTCTGTGCTGAAGCAACAAAAGAAGGATCTTTCATTGGGAGCAGCAGGACCAGCAAGATGGTCTCATTTAGGCCCCGAAGGGCATTTTTCAGGGGAGCCTCCACTCATAGGAACAAAGAATTCAGAACAAAGCTGCTGCTCCCTTTAAGAACTGAGGGATGATGGGAAAGGCTTCATTCCTGCCCCTTTCCTTTTTGTCTTATATCGGCCTACGAAATGTCAGGCCGTTACTCCAGGAGCTAATTACTCCAGAGTTTTGTCTGTTATAATTTATGATTTAATTAATTTCTATAATTGATTACATCCGCTTTACACTGTATATCTGTTGTTAATTTCAAGCTGGGAAAGGCAAAGATGGAAGATGTCAATGGCTCCTGGAAATACCCAGAAAAGATTTATTAAGAGGCTACAATGTGACAGGCACTGTGCTACATATTTAATCAAAACATGATAGTTTTCCCCTTCACTGGGGATTCCACAAGCTAAACATGAGATATTATAGTTATGATTTTATTAACATTTTATAAACTCCTAAAATGCAGGAGACTCATTCATACTCAGACCAATTTGTTATTAGCCACAGTCACTCAGCTATTATAGTCATACATCTATATGTTCTGCAGATGAGATAAAATGAGCTTTTATACCATGGGCAAATTTTTCCTCTCTGAGGGAAGAGTAGGATAGAGGAAGGGCCAAAGAGAAGATCTTACTAGAGTCCCTGCAAAAAGAAAAGCATGATCTGAAAACAGTTTGCTTTATCCCTTTCCTATGGGGAAGGAGGAAGTTTGGTTTGTTTTTTGTTTTGTTTTGTTTTGTTTTGAAAGGAAAAAGGAAAGGAAAAGGGGGGGGGGGGGGGGAGAAGGAAAAATCTTCAACACGGCCAAATTTTTACCCCATAGCACCACCTGCTGGTGACTTTAATGTAGAAAACAGAACACTGAGCTTGTAGCCCAGGACACTTGGGGGCTGGCCCAGTTTTTCCACTAACTAGCTTGTGGCATTAGGGAGGGGACCACCCTCCTGGACCCTAGCTTCCTTCATCTATTAAAAAAAATTGTTTCTAGTTTAGATTCTACGATTCTGAGTTCTTACCACCTGCAAAATTGAGGTTAAAGCTTTGCTATCATTAACCCTTAAGTTACTATAGAAGGAAGAAAAAAAATGAAAAAAAAAACTGGATACTTTTATCTAAAGCATTTGGCAAAAGGCACTATAAGAGGCATGAACACATCTGAAGATGTTTTCTTTTATATGAGAAATTCCTCCCTCCCTCTCTCCTTCCCTCCCTTCCCCTTCTTTTTCTTCTCTCTTCTTCCTCTCTTCATTTTCTCTCTCTTCTTCCTCTTCATCTTCTCTCTTCTTCCCCTCTCGCCTTTTCTCTCTTCCTCCTCTCTCTCTTTGTTGTTGTTCTTCTTCTCCCCTCTCCCCCTTCTCTCTTCTTCCCTTTCCTCTCTCAACTTTGGACCTTCTCCAGAAAAATCCTCCCAATTGCTTCCCTCTCTCCAGAATTCTGATCTCTCCCAGGGCCTTTCTTAGCCCTTGGTGACAGCTTAGCTCCCTTTCCTGTTTTCACTTTCCTCCTTGGGTAACCTTTTTTAACACCTAAACCTTCATTTACCTTCCATCAGCCATTGTGCGGCATGGTACAAAATGTACCAGCCTTATTGTTAGGAGACCCAGTAAAATGGAAGTTCCCTGAAGACAGGAAGCATTTCATTATTTTGTCTATGTGTCTCTTACACCAGGCACAGGGACTAGAACATAGTAAGCATATAATTGCTTTTTGAATGAACAAATATGAATGAATCTTTTTTCTACCACTTCTTGGTTATGTAACCTTGTAAAAGTCCTTGAGCCTTGGTTTCCTCATGTATAATAATGGGGAGAATTTCATTGTCTTATTCCTTCTACTTACCCCTTCCTCACCTGTCCCAGGAATTCTTCACCTCAGTGCCACTGGCCTCCATGCTGTGACACCAACAAAGCACTGGACCTTTGTGGGCTCTGGAAATTTTCTCTGGATTTCACTCCTGCCTGGAATATTCTCCCCCTCATTTGTGCCTCCTGGCTTCCTTCAAATGTCATCTTCTATAAAAAGTCTTTTCCAACCCCTCTTAATTCCAGGCCTTTCCATTCTTTTATTTCCTATTTATCTCATATATTGCTTGTTTGTACATAGCTATTTGCTTGTTCCACAATTAGATTGTGAGCTTCTTGAGAGCAAGAACTATCTTTTGCCTTTCTTTGTACCTACAGTACTTATCACAATTCCTGACACATAGTTGTTGAATAAATGTATCTTGACTGAATGACTAGATAGTATCCTAACATTAGTGAACTTTCCCATAGCTAAAAATTAAAGTTGTCAGGGAAGCCATTTTTCTTCCTTTCTTTCAAAGGGGACATACATAAATAAATTTCTCTCACAGGGAATATTTTAACTTTACACTACTGTTTAAAGTGGTATTCTTCAAGACCAATTCATCACAAAACTTACAAATGTTGACTTGTGCATGTTCTTGATTGGCTCCAGAGAAATTGCAATGAAGGAATGAATGGAGGAAAATACATGGAATACAGGGCAGATATATAAACTTCAGACCAAAATTTTTTCCTTACTGGGGGCCCAGAGGAAAATACTAAGATTTTCAATGATTTTGATTTCTAATTAAGTATAAACTTTCTGAAAAACAAAGCTAAAGCAGATTTACTCTCATCTCTCTTCTTTGCTCTATCTAGGCTAAAATGCTTTCTGCAGTAGGCCTGGGAGCTGTCAGATCACTTGTCCCTATCTCTTCCCTTTTCCACCTTCCTTTTCCTCGGTACTTTGCAAGGGTAGAATTAAAGGTGGTAGTGAATAGCCACCTCAAGGAGAAAAAATTAGGTATGGTCACACATGGCTACAAATGATGGACAAATTTTCAAGGAGATGGTCGTGGAGGCTTAATTTTCTGTCTCAGCCAAGCCTTTCCAAATAGCTCTATCTAGTGGCTATAGATACTTCAATGGTCGGGATACAACAGACTCTTCTAAACAAAACTCCAAACAACCTCATATGATATTTGTAAATACAAAAAAGATTTATAAATCTAGTGTGGCCTTAGGAAGGGAACTTCCTATATTCTTGGCAGATAAGTCCTGGGTTACAGCTAATAAGTATAAAGGACTTGACTTGAATCCAGGAGCATAAGACTTGGAGTTGGAAGAGAGCAGCTTGGAGGTGATCTGATTGAACCCCCTCATTTTCTGCATATGGAACTAAAGTTCGGAAAGAATAAGGGGCTTACTCAAAGTTATATAGGTAAGAAACAGAATTAAAATCTGAGCCCAGCTCCAGTGACTCAGCTTTTCCTGCTTCCAACCTCGAGATTCCCCTCACTTCTGACAATTTATTGTGATAAATATTATTAATTGATTGTGAAACTCTAATTTTACTGAAAGTCTGAGAAACTAGGTCAGTTCTGAGATTTCCCAGTGTCTATGGATAGAGACAAGGTGGCCTAGGATCCAGTTTTCTCTGGGCCACCTGAACTGTTTGAAATTGAATAGTATATCTGAAATTTTCCCATCCTGGGGAACCTTTATAGTATGGACATAGCAGCACCATGTGCCAGGATAGAAGAGTCCTCCAGAGTCTGCTACAGCCTGAAACATGGTATGTGTTCACTTCCTGATGTCCCATAAAAGCAGATCTCAGGGAGAGGAAAGGACATTTACCTCATGGTGACCTTATTGTTCATCTAGTGCATTATCAAATTTTCATTCTCAATCATGATAATCCAGGCATTGATAGTGAAAGGGCCAGTGGAAAAACCAATGGGTTTGGAGCCAAAGACTCAAGTTCAGATCTTGACTTGGATGCTTCCTACCAATGTGACTTCTACCAAGTTACTCAACCTGTGTGCGCCTCAGTGTAGGCTAAGATCATACAGTCATAGGTAGATTCACACAGCCCTAGATTTAGAAGGGACCTTAAGATGTCATCTCATCCACTCTTCTCCTTTGTAAAATAAGGAGACGAGACTGGGGCCTATTTAAAAAGGATTTTAAAAAATTAGCTCTGGGAGAGGCAGGATCGGAATTCAGGTCTCCTGTCTCTAGGTCTGGCACTCTTTTCTGTTTCACTGTTATGAGGTCGGACTATATAACCTTGAAAGTTACTTCCCAGTCTAAAAATCTATAATTCTGTGACTTCCTTGGCAATTAATTTCTGTATTTAGTTGCTCCATTTTACAGAGAATGAATTGGAATTGTAGAAATGTTAAGGCAAATTCCTAGGGTCATACTGAATTAATAGCTTTTAGGTTAATTATCTTCATTTTCTCTCAAGTCCATTTCTTAGAATCTTAAGTTTGCTTCAAAGCTTAGCTTTCCATGAGGTTTTTCCTGCTCCTCAGAACATAAAATTTAGTAGACTTTAGTGAACCATGTCGGGACCCTTAAGCCTGCTGGTCTACCATCTTACTTATCAAAGGATCATGGTGGCTCCCTCTGTGTTCATCCAGTCAGTCAGCTACCTTAACCCATGACTGTTAGGAAGAATAGAGTGGGGTTTGTAGAGTTGTACGGGATTACTTTGCATGGAAATGGGGATAAGGGGCTAGCATCCAAATAGGAGATGGCAGTCCCATGCCCGATAGGCATGGGGAAAGGAAGGCCTTAGTTTCTTATAGTGACTTCTTTCTGGACCTGTTGGTGCCAGGCAATACCTGTTGCCAGGCAGTCTGTCTCTAGAGTCACTCCCAGCTGGTCCAGGATCATCACTCCCAGCTGGTCCAGGATCATCACTCCACACTTCCCATTTGGGCATATGCCTTCTCCATGTCCTCTCTTTCCACACATCCATCTCTGAGTACACATCACACACACACACACACACACACACACGAGCTACAAAAGGAGCAATTCCCAGAACGCTGATATTATACACCTTGGAGCTCATTGCCCATACTAGCCTCCACTGCCCTCCTATGGCCCCTACTGCTTCCTGTGCAGAGGCCAGTATGATCCAAGCTATACCAGCTGCCCTCTTCACATATGGCTGTTGTCAGTGCCCTCACCCTCCTCCAACTTGGGCATTTCCAGCTGTCCCAGCATCTCAGCTGTGGCCCAAGATGAATCACCAACATCATACTTACCTTCCACTTCCACCATCCTTCAGGGCCCTCCCTCTCTGTTCTGTGCTAAAAGTACGCAAGAATAAAGGATCAAGGCAAAACCAGCAGCTGAGAGCAAGGTCCATGATCAGGACGGACACAGACCAACATCCCCGGGTAAGGCGGCCCAGAAACTGAAGCTTCCTACAGGAAACCCTTTGTGTGCTTCCTGCTGAAGAAATAGGGGGAGAGCCTGAAGGGAAGCAGAAAATGAGATGGGGAGGAAGATAGACAAGAAGTTCATATGAGTAGGAAGAGAGGTTGACTCATCATCTGGTGCAACAGATTAAACAAATTGCACAGCAAGAAACTCCGAATCTGGATTCAGAAAGACTGGACAAGTCACTTAACTCTGCCTGCCTCAGTTTCCTCATCTGTAAAATGGATACAATAGTACCCCATCACTTAGGATTGTTGTGAACATCAGATGAAATGATAGCTCATTTATCTAGAGAAGCTAGGCCAGGGCTGTTTTTTTTGGGATTCTGTTGCTACAGTTGTGGACCTCTTCCAGGGCTCAGGTGGAGAAGTTGGCACTAGTCCTGATGGGTCAGGAGAACCATCTGAAGTTTGGCCTAATGATTTTATAGAGAAGGATTCTGGATCTTGGAATAAACCAGACTGTGCCCAAAGGTTCCTGAGAAATAAAATTCATTTCCTATGCTGGTCAAGAAACCGAGGAGGTGTCTGTGTCCTAGAGAAACAGGGGCAGGTTTGGGAATTTTCTTGGCCCTACTTCTTATAGCTTTTTGAAATTTGTGAAGCCTTTAACCTATGTGATCTGAGACTCAAATGCTTTTATTACCTTTGCCATTTACAGACTAGGAAACTGAGGTAGATATAAGTGACTTGCTGGTGAAGTTTTCTGAGATTTGGAGAAGTCAATAAAGGAAAAACTTTTGATGCCCTTCAGAAGTTATGATGGGCTTGTGTTGTTTCAGGTTAGGGTTTTGTTTTTTTTTTTCCAGATCTGGGGTGGCCAGGTGATCTTGGACCTTGGAGTTCAGGGTACTCTTCTGGCTCTGAAGGAGGGTAAGAAATATGGTTGGAAGCTGCCTTTCAGGGCTCCGGGGTCCAGGCTTCTGGAATTCTGGAAACATAGATGATTTAGGAGAATTCTTTGTTGCAGAGGATATTGTTCATCCTTCATTCTTGAAGAGGAACAATGACATCAGGAGAGTGATATCCTGACTTGCAAGGAATTGGATTTAAGTGAGAAAGCTGTCCAAAGTTACCAACCTCATTCTCTCCTCCAATCATCACAGTCCAGTGGCAAGACAGTTTATGATGATGGAGATGGCCCAGCTCCAAGTGATAGGGAGGGAAACAACTTAGAAGATATCACCAAATCACAGAGTGAGGAGAGAGCTCAGCAGCCATCTAGGTCAACTCCTAAGGGAAAGCAAGACCTACTGTAATGGACAGCTGGGTAGCATAATGCTAGACTTCTGGTCCTGGAATCAGGAAGATTCATCTGAGTTCAAATCTAGTCTCAGACACTAACTGTGTGACCTTAGGAAAATCATTTAACTTTGCCTCAATTTCCTCCTCTGTCAAATGAGCTGGAGAAGGAAATGGTAAATTACTCCAGTATTCTTAATAAGAAAACCCCAAATGGAGTCACCAAGAATTGGACACAACTGAAAAACGACAATTCATTGTAATTTACCCAATAAGGGGTTCAGCTTCTTCTTGTAGAACTCTGAGGGGAAACCTATTCCTGGGCTCAGATAAGGACAAAGGAACTCACTGAAAGGATGGAGATGATCAAGACCCTTAATCAAACCACCAGATCCACAGATCCAGGGCACTCTTCGGTTATTAGATTCTGGAGGGTGAGATCCAGGGATGGTTTAGCCGAGTTCTGAGATAATGGGTCGCCCTATCAGCTCTGGTTTCTATAGGTTTGTGGACTCAGGAAAAGCCTAATGCTCATATTCATTGTAAGGATTCTGGTCCCTTCTTGCTGTGATAGGTGGCCCAGTGGATAGAAAACTAGACTTAAAATGAGATCTGAATTCAAATCCACTCTCAGACACTTACTAGCTGTGAAACTCTGAGGGAGTCACTGAGTCTCTGAGTGGAGAGACAGAAGCATAAGTTTCAAGCAGGAAAGGACCTTTGAGGCATCTAGTTGAATCTCATTTTACAGATGAAGAAACTGAAGTTCAGAGACATTAAATGGCTTTCCCAAGATCACACAGCTAGGAAATATGAGCGTTATTTGAACCCAAGTTTTCCCTTCTCTAGGTCCTGTGCCGTACCTTCTGCACCACATAGGGCCTGGGCCTGAAGATCAATGGTCACTGGGGCTCAGAAGCCTGGCCACAATCCATCAGGAGGGTGCGGGCACTAGCCCAAAGCATGAAGATTAAGTGGTTTTCCCAGAGCAGGGGCAGGTGGGAGCAGAAGATAACCAGTGGCAGAGATGGAGAAGCTGTTGCTGTTAGGGACTGGAGATTGGAGCTAACCCTCGCAGAATAGCAGCAAAGGGGAAGGGAAGCTGTTCTCCTTTAGACTGTGCAGCCCCAGATATTATCAGTGCTTGAGGATAACAACTATTGCAAATTAGAAAAGCCTTTTAAATTCAGAGACTGGTCAGCCAGGGCCCTGTAAAAGCAGATAAGCCTCAGCTTAAAAGGAAGCAGGTTCCCTTAGGCAGCTAGTAGGAGAGTGGCTCAAGACCTCCCTAAGTGCAAGCTCAAAAAGCCCCAAACTCTGATAGTCTACACTCCACCCCTAGCCATTTCCCCTTCCATCAAGGCTAACTTTATACTCTAAGTGGAGATAGGGAGCCTCTTTTGGGGAACCCGTCTTGCCATGGTAAGCAGTGGTTGGGATGAGGCTTACATGGGTGACATTCTCACTGACCCATACCTTCTAAGCCCCCCAAGCAGCCTTGGGGTTGTAGAATCCAAATAACAGTAGTCAGCTAAACCAACTGCACTAGTATCCAAGCAAGGGAAAATTATATTAATGATATAATATGCACATGGTACCTACTATGAGCCAGGCATTGTACTTTATAATTATCCCATTTGATCCTCACAATCACCTTGGGAGGTAGATGCTATTATCCCTATTTATAGATGAGGAAACTGAAGCATTCAGAGGCTGAATGATTACCCCAGAATTTCACAGCTAATAAGTGTCTGAGGCTGGATTTGAATTCAGATCTCCCTCACCCCCAAGTTTAGTTCTCTATCCACTGGGCTATCTATCACAGCAGGGAGGGACCAGAATCCTTACAATGAATATGGGCATTAGGCTTGCAGCATCAGTAGTGAGAGGCACTCAATATCTAGCCCATCACTCTCTGAGCTGGGATCTCTTTATGCATTATTTCCGGCCAATAGCCAGGCAAACTCTTGAAATATATGGGCTTGAATCCACAGTGGAAATGAGAAAGCTTCCCTGGCTGACATTGGGTATCGAAAGGCTGGAGAACAAGGCGGTGCTGGATAATCAGCAGAAAGGGAAAAATGAAATCCCAACCATGCAATGGAGTGCAGTGGACTTGAAATTCAAAGACACTTTCTCTCTGCCATTTACTCCACTCTGTGACCTTGGGGGCCAGGCATGTAAATCCATTTGGCTCTCCCTTCCTCACCTGGATCAAAAGAACTAAAGGGGGAAGCTAGGAGGGTGGGATTGGGAGAGACAGAATCATAGGTTTCAAACAGGAAGGGACCTTTGAGAGTATATCTAGTTCACTCTCATTTTACAGATGAAGAAACTGAAGTTTGGAGATATTAAATGGCTTTCCTATGGTCACACAGCTAGGAAATATAAGCAGTGTAAATATAAGCCTGGATGGCAGGGGGCATTGGACTAGATGACTTTAGATGGCCTCAAATGCCCTCTCCAGCCCTCGGTCTAACCTCCCGTGATCCTGTAACTTTGGGATGGCAATACAAGATTACTTAATGAGATTGGCCAATGATTCCCCCCGCCCCCACTGGAAAAATGATGTGGGGACAAGTGAGTTCTGCTGTACTCACAGCATCACCCCACTTAGAACTAATCACAGGCTAGTGTTTGTCTAATTGTTGGGATTGTTGAGATGCCAGGCCTCCAAGTGTTTGTGTTATTTAGGCACTCGGGCAGTGAGAATAGCCAAGGAATGGGAAGGCAGGCAGGGAAGACTGAGCCAGAACCAATAAAGGTCTTAAACAGAAGGTAGCCTAGGGAAAAGAATATACTTTTTGACTTTTTAAATCTTGAGTATTTTATATGACTATGGGAATTTCAGATACTAGATGTGCCTTCAAATAAATTACTAGATTTTAGGACCTGTATATTATTTTATCCTTTTGTCTTTCCCAGGAAATAGGGGCATTTGGAGACCTTCGCTTTAACTGGGAAATCCAGTATTTGCTCTCTACCTGGAACAGCTTCTACAATATAGTTTCCTTAAATGAGACTTCACAAGAGGAAGACTTCTTGAAGTCAGAGGCACGGGTTCCAATCCTCTTGTGTGACTTCAGGCAAATCATTGTCATTGGGCCTCAGTTTCCCTGACTTTAACACAAAGGGCTGGACTAGGTGGCTTTGAAAAGCCTTGTTGCCTCAAAATCTACCATTGTGTATTTCTCCATTGTACACTTCAGCTTGGCATTAATACAATATTTAGTGGCTCACCGAACAAAGTTATCTCTGTAATTGAATATGGCACAGATTTGTGTTTAATTCTACAACATGTGTGACTGACTCATTGAGAACTTTAGGCCCTATATGGTTTCACTGCCTCAGCTGCTTAAAAAAAAAAATCCAATAAAATGACACAATGGAACCCAATATCCTCTGCCCTTCTCAGCTCAATTGTGTGAAAATAAAGCGGGGATATAAACACTCCCATTTGTAGGAGATTAGACTAATGGCAGAGCCCCAGGGTCCTGAAAAACCTCCAAATTCCAGCCTTGGGAAGAACTCAAGCTGGAAAGTAGATGGATAAATAGAGCATCCAGGTCATAATAAGGAGCTAGACCCACTGGCTGATGGAATACATAATCCCTGTAGGAGAGAATAGAAATTCATCTGCCCACTTTTAAACCCCTGAGAGCCTGGCTTCAGCTGAGCTTTCCAGTCTGGTCTCACATTACTTGCCTTCATGCAGGCAATATTCTAGTTGTATGTGACATACCATCTCCTCACGCCATGTCTTTGTACAGTTTGTTCCTCATGCCTTGGATGCCTTCTCTTCCTTTAAAATCCTTGGCTTCCTTCTGGATCATCTCCTCTGAGACTTTCCCAACTGCTCCAGTTGTTGGTGCTTTCTCATTATTCCCCCCAATTATTTTGTATTTACTTGATATACTTTTGGTGTTGACAATCTGTGTCCATTTGTTTCTCCTCAGTAGATTGTAAGCTCCCTGCAGGCAGGGACTATTTGTCTTTTTTACTTTTCCCAGGGCCCAGTGAAATGACACAGTGGGGCACATAGTCCACCAATCAAATCCACCAATATGTATATTTTGGCTGGGCCTGGAATTGAGTAACAGATTATTAGACTAGATTACATTTGCAAGATTTTTTTTTTTTAAATATGATCCCAATTACTCACTGTTATGGAAGCCCATCTCTTTCATCTCATCCCCTTGTGATGCTATCATGGTGACTAATAATAATATGACTTGGGAAGAATAAAAATCACAATTAATGAAAGGGAGACCAATCCCAAGGACTTAGCACTGTGCCTGGGACAGAGTAGGCTCTTGATGCTTGGTTTGACCCAGATGAATGTCAAAATGAGCACAGAAAGCATCAATGAATATGGGTAGGGAAAAGGAAGTAGGCTGATCATAGAGTAAGAATGAAACTTAACAGTGCTCACTCCTACGGCCTAGTCGTTCCCAAATGCTCTTTGTTCCAATGCCTTCCCCTTGTTCGTTATTTCCTGTTTATCTTGTATGTGCCATGTATGTACAAATCTAATGGATTGGGAGTTCACTGAGGACAGGAATCATCTCTAGCCTTTCTTTGTAACCCCAGTGTTTAGCATAGGGCCTGACACATAGTAGGTACTTTTAATACTGATTCTGAAAAGAATCAGAGGAAAACCTCTACCACATCCATAAAGGATTAATGGTCAGATCGGACTAAAAACAAGAATGGGAGGTGTGGAGAAAGTAGTCTTTGCAAGGAATGAAAACACCCCATTCCCACCCCCCGTCCCAATGAAGTCACAGATCCATTAAGTGACATCTCTGATGTCACTTAATGGATCTGTGACTTCAGGGTGCCCTTCTGAGGGCACATTTTTTGAGAGTAGGTGAAGAGAATTTGGTGAAGGGCACTTCCAAAGTAGATGCTCCTGCTACATTTGTAATGATGTGTGTGTGTGTGTGTGTGTGTGTGTGTGTGTGTGTGTGTGTGTGTGTTGGTTCCCTCTCCTCCCCATCATCCTCTCGTTTAGAATGGAAGCGCTTTGATGGAAAGGGATTGCTTTGTTTTTTTGTTTTTGTATCTTCAGCATAATACCTGGCGCGTAGTGGGCATTTAATCCTTGATGAAACATATGTTTGATCCACCAATGCAGACAGGTCACTTAAATTCTTAAATACAAGTAGGGACACTGAGATATTAGGTGATTTACTCAGGATCACAAAGCCAGTTCAAGTGAGAGGTAGGACCTGGGCCCAGCTTGGGAGCTCCTGAGAGCAGGTACCTTCTTGATCGTTCACTCTGTTCTTGAACTCTTGGGTTTTAAAAGGGCTTTTTCATTCATTCGTTCATTCGTTCGTTCATTCATTCATTCATTCATTCATTTTCATTCCTGAATCCAAAGTTAGAGTTCCTTGGCCATGCTACCTTTTTCTGTGCACACAGGGTAATATTTAGGTACTTAAGAGACAGAGTCTGAACTTAATGCTTGTGTTGAATCAAGTGGAAAAGTATTTCCTTTATCCTCTGATGAGTCCCTTTTACAAACATTAACGGAACTGTACCCATGCCTTGGGAGTCTGCCCAAGATGTCTCGATATTTTTGTCCTATTTCCTCTTCAGTGTTTGGAGCCACTCAAAGTACCCTCCGGTCATTCCAACCCTGGGCACAGTGCAAGTGTCCCACGGACGTCCTGGGGGAAAGAATGACTCCTGGCTATCGAGAAAGCAATGAGGTGTGACATTTTTATGGTGACTTTCTGAGGTATTCCAAGTTTACAGACACACTCTCATTCATCCTCAGAACACATCAGCTAGGCATTCAGGGCCTCATTTAGGAGATAGAAAAATTAAGGCACAAACAATAAGAACCCGCCTGTTATCACTCCTTATTAGCAGAGAAGTCAATAAATAAAGTGCTTTGTACCCCGTGGGCCCTTGGCAGAAATGCCAGCGTCAGCAAAGTGGCAATCCCGTTCATTCTAGCCACAGGCAACATTCATGCTGAACCCCTTGCCCAGACAAGAGAATGACCTTCCCCTGAGGAGGGGGGACATGCCGGGCTCTGTGTGCGCAATTCCTTCTCCCCTCCCTACCCCATCCTGGGCACTCAAAGTCAGCTAGGACAGGCAGGGCTGTCCAGGGTGAGCCCACGCCATTTCACTAGGAGACGGCATGGAGGGGCTAGCCATTAGGAAGCGTCTGCCAACCTGGGAGCAGCCTCAAATGGCACACTTGTGGTCCTGCGCCAGAGAAGAAAATCGCTGCTTGGGTGTTTCCTTCCCAGGGCATTCGGGGTCCTCAGATCAGCGACGTTGGAGGTGTTCCATATTCCTGATAAAGATGCTCGCTCGCTCTCTGTGCTCATCCGTGCACTGGCTGGTTGGTTGGAAGCTTTGTTCTCTGGACCGGGTCCTAGGAGGATGCAAACTTTCTGATCTGTTCTTTCCCCGAGTCTTTGTCCTCCAGCAGGCTCAGGCGGCAGCTGCTCTTTCTCCAGGAAGTCTCTCCAGGACGGCGAGCTTCATTCTTCATTACCCTTGAGGAGAGGTCCCTCCCAGCAGGTTGGTCAGTAGCCCTCATTTCCAGGGGTCTCTGCCTTCACAGCCGCCCCACCAGCTCCACCAGGTGTACGATGTCCCTGTGCTGATGACACACCCCGTTTCTGATGTTCTCTAGGAGGCATCTCTTTAACTCAAAGACGGCTTCACAATAGCCCAAGCTCACGGGGGCCATGGGGGGCATGCCGTGCCACAAGCGCGGGATGTGCCAGATGTGCTTCTCGGGGTCGCACAAGACCGTGTCCGAGAGGGCCCGCTCCTCGTCCTGCTTCTCCATCTCAGCTACGGCTTTGCTCAGGTCATTCAGTTGTTCCAGCAGCTGCTTCCGGTCTCTCGGGTTGGGTCTGGGGACCGGCCCGTCACTGAGGTCCTGGGACACAAGTTGACAGTTGGGGACATGCCCCAATTTTTCGAGCTTCAGAAAGGCATGGAGGGCGGCAAGAGGGGTGTCCTTGGTTTCAGCCATGCTGACCACGGTGATGTTGCTAAGCCCCATGGCCAGAGTGGCCAGGGACACCTCCAGCTCATACCTCTCCCCCCTGGCGGCCGCGGCCCCACCCGTCAAGCCCCCGGAGTCGATCACCAGAATGAAGTCGCAGCCCAGGTCCTGGCGGAAGTCCTCCGTCACCGAAATGAGCTGCATGAAAGTGCCGTGGGGTTTGTAGCTCCTGCTGGTGGCAAACTGGAGCCCAAACATGGTGTTGAGCAGAGTGGATTTTCCCGTGCCCTCTGCTCCCAGCACCGAGAGCACCAGCAGTCGGGGTCTGCCCTCCAGCCGGGCATGAAGCTCCCTCAGGATGCCCGTCACCCACCGCAAGGGAACGCAGCAGGTGCCTCGATCCATCAGCTCCAGAGGAAAGCCGCTCAGGACCAACTCCGAGGCCAGGCCCACAAAGTGGGTGAACCGCTTCTGGCTCTCCGCCATCTTCCCCGCCTCCACGAGGTAGCACTCGGCTTCGTAAAACTGCCCCATCTCCCTCAAGAAGTGCTCGACCCCCAAGGAAGTGGGCCAGAGCTGCTCGCTGAGCTCTGCCGGCCGGCTGTGTTTGGGTCCCAGGGGCGCGAGGGCCTCCGGGGGCTGCCGCCGGCCCTGCCTCGCCATCTCTTCCAGCTTCAGTTTCATCCAGCCCAGGAAGTATTGCTTCTCCACCAGGGAGGGGTTAGCAATTCCCTTAATGAATTCCTGCATGCCCCCGCCCAGCTCGTAGCGGTTCTGGTGCATCCTTAGGGCCAGCAGCCGCTGCCGGAGCTCCGACTTGTATTTCTCAGGAGAAGAGTCGCCAGCCCGCTGCAGCCGGCAGAGCTCCTTCTCCACCTGGGCGATGCTTCTCCAAGGGTCCCCCTGTAACCGGAGCTTCTCCCTCTTGTACAGCTCCACGTCCTGGATGTCCTGGGTGATCTTTTCCACCCGCTCTCGCGCCTTCTGACACTCTTCGCAATCCTCGTCCACTTTTAGGCCCAGGGTCCGAGCCGTTTCCGCCATGTCCTCCAGGGACACCTTCCTGCTCGCCGACTTGATGACGTTCACCACGATGGCCTGGAGCCGCTTGACGAGGCGCTTGCTGTCCGTGCTGCTGACCTTCACCAGGACGTGAGAGTAGTCGATCTGAAGGACCGAGACCAGCTTGTTCAGGAACCTCAGGTTGGCGTTGCGTTTGCCACGGTAGGGGCTCAGGATGAGGTAATAGCGAGTGGTGGACCCACTCAGGGAGCAGAGCAGCTCGTACTCCTTCTGGCCAATGTTGTCAGTTAAAATGAAAACGGCCGCCGACGTCTCCGTCAAAAGCTTGAACTGCTGCCAGTGACTTCCGATCTCGCCCCTCAGGTTGGCGAAGGCGACGGGCTCCGGGAAGACGTCCAGGTTCTCTTTGCTGCTGCTGCCCGGGGAGTACCAGGACATCTCGACCAAGCCGTCCGCGATCTCCCGCGCGTTGGCCGCCGACGGCATCTCCCGGTGGCAGAAATAGTCATGGGGCTGGTGGTGACAGGGGCTCATGACGGCATTGAGGAGGTGGGACTTGGAGTGGCTACTGATGTCCATGCGCGCAAAGGAGATGATCGGCACCCTCGTGAGCACCAGACTCTCCTCTCTCCAAGTCCTGGGCCCCCCCGGGGACTGCCACCACCACGTCCTCATCACGCCCCGCAGGGCCCACAGCAGGAAGGTGTGGTTTTGGGTCTCCGAGTCTGGCAACACAACGGGGAGGGCAAACTGGCAAAGAGACATCTTGACCAGCAACTCCTGCTGCAGGAAACTGTCCGAGCAAAGGAGAAGCGCACAGAGGAGGTCCAAGGGATTCAGGGGCACGTCCGGGGTCGTCACCAGTTCAGTGAGGGAATAAATGTCCTCGGAGGTACCCCAGTATATCTCCTGCTCATCTACCTGGGTTTCCTTCTCACCTGTCCTGTCATCCTGGGGCAAGTCCGATAACAAAGTAGTGTTGCGGACTTCTGAGTTGAGAGCCAAGAGCTTTCTGAGGAAGCTCCAAGGCAAATCAGTGGGCACTTGGGGTGCCCAGTTCTTCATACTGTCAAAACTGATCTGCCGAGCATCCTGGAGGCTGAGTTTCCTGTTGCAGTAAGTCTCCAGTCCCAAGAGTGACATCGTTTCATGTAGCCTGCTCCTTTCCTCTGTCCAAAAAAAAAAAAAAAAAAAAAAGGGAAAAGATCAGTGTTGATTTCCCGTGTTTCACATACCAATGGGCCGATGGGAGTTTGTCCTTAGGATGCCTGAATTCTATATTCCCCAAAGCTACACTAAGCACTGCACCTATACCCCCATCCCCGTGCTGTGAATGAGAGTGTCTGGGGGGATCCTTCTCTGATTCATTCTATTTTCTTACTGAGTTACAGATTCAGAATTAGAAGGGGGCTTAACGGCTCTCAAGTCTAACAACAACCTTCTCTAATTTTTTTTAATTCATCTGTTTTCAATTAACAAGCCACTATTCTTTCTCCCTTCTCTGCCTCTAATTTTATAGGTGAGGAAGTTAATTAAGCTCCATAGAATCACTTGTCCAAGATCACACAGGTAGTAAATAGCAGGACCATGGTCCAAATCCAGGCCACAATTTCAAATCCAGCCTTTTTTCCATTGTTCCACACGTGTGTCTCAGTTACTTATTTTCCCTTTGCTACTAGTTCTAATGTGGACTTTCTCCCCTCCCACCCCTTCCTTAAGGAAAGTGGAAAAATCTCTGAGAATGGATTACTCCAAGCCCAGGATAATCACTTGGCAAATTTGTCATCCATTCCTAGCTTCTGTTGTATTCAAACATCATCCCCCTTTCAAAGTGTTAACTTAATTTTTATACTGACCTCCCAGAATAAACCAATATTGCAATTATTGGACTTCTCAAAGTATTAGTAACCAGAAAAATATATCATCATCAGAGACTCACTGGTCATATAGTCTAGGGCTTCTTAAACTTTTTCCACTTGTAACCCATTTCTGCCCCCAAAATTCTTATACAACCTCAGGTATATAGGTATATAAAATAGGTATACAAATCAAACATTTACTGATAATAAATCTTAACAAAATTAATTTTAAAACAATTTTTGTTATACATGTAATTTTATTATTTATTAAAGATGAAAGCAAATTTGCATGCTAATGAGATGGATTGCTTATTTACTTTTAAAAAAATAATTAAATCTTGGCAGAATGATACCTTTTACTGTTGCCAAATTTTTCTCCATTCCCACATTCAGTTATATGACCCATAATTTAAGAAACTTTGATCTTTCCTTTTATAGATAAGAAAAGTTAAATTTTCCCCTCTCTCCCCCCAATCTTTCCCCTTACTACCATTCTCATTTGCATATTATCTTGCATGTGATTTGACCATCCTTCATATAATAGCACAAGCATCCCTCTACTGAGCTCTCTCTCCCACATTTGCTCTTTACTAGCAAAGAGCAAAAAGTCAGGAGAAATGTGCTTACCCTAGAAAAGGAGCAGGGGCTATCTTGAAGGGATTAAGCTCCTGGCAACTGGCAGAGTATTGCAACACAGGTTTCCTGCTTCCCAACCCAGGTAGGGAGTCGCTTCACCACTCACTAGAACCACTCACTGTTGTCGTCTCCAGCCTCTTAGTTCTAGACCCACACCTAACGTGCAGAATTGTAGATGCTTGAGAGTGAATGATCTAATTCAGAGGTCCTCAAACTTTTTAAACGGGGGCCAGTTCACTGTCCCTCAGACTGTTGGAGGGCCGGACTATAGTAAAAACAAAAACTTTGTCTTGTGGGCCTTTAAATAAAGAAACTTCATGGCCCTGGATGAGGGGGATAAACATCCTTAGCTGCTGCATCTGGCCCGTGGGCTGTAATTTGAGGACCCCGCTCTAATTTATCACAGATCACAGATGGAAAGCTGCATAGAATCTTCCCTGCTATCTAGGAAGTGACCAATAGGGTCATAGGATCCTAGACTAGAGTAGAAAGGTCCCTTAAAGACCATCTATTCCAATGCTTTCATTTTTATGACCCAGCAACAGAAAATGATTTGTCAGGCTAAGTAGCAGTAAGCTGTGATTAGAACCTCTGATTTTTCTGATTCCAAATCCTCCATGTCCAAGCAACTCTTCCCAATTGAGGAAGGTCCAGGTAGGGAATGATTAGGGAGAAGCATACATAGATAAAAATGGAAAGATAGAATGCAATACCTGTAAGGAAGTCAGCCACAATGGGCTGTCCATTCTCCTGGGCTTCTTCTGTGCCATCTGTGAAAAAAAGCAGGGGAAAAGTGAGCTCTTCATAGCTTTGGCTCCCATGATGGTGCTGGAATCCCCTAACTTCTCTGGACATTAGTTTCCTCCTTTGTAAAAATGGAGGTGTTGGTCTATATGGCCTCAAAAGTCTCTGGAGTAACAGGAAAAGCGACAGTAATAGCTGCTGGCATTTAAATCTCACTTTAAGATTTATATAGGTAATCTCATTGGGTCCCATGACGTTCATCATCCCGATTAATTCGTATCCGGTTCCTTTCTTTGGCGATATTCTAACAAAGGATCTGACCTGAAAGCAGGGCCAAAAAAGGAACCAATGAAAAGGTGGCAAATGAGGAAGCCTCCCTGCTGGAGAAGAATGCTTCAAAGAGGACAGGAAGCTTCTAGAGCCAGCCCCCCAGCAAGATGAAAAATCAGGCTAAGAATGGAACTTGGCTCGGAGGTTCTGGCGGAGCCACAGTTAGTGGGAGACAAGCAGGACTTTGCCCCTGGTGCTAGCATGGGCAGGGGAACCACTCTGGGAGGGCACATTTCTTCCCTGTGGCACCTAGTGTGCCCCAAACTTGCCTCACTGACACGCATGGCCCTTGGCTTCCCCAAATAAATCCGGAAGAATTCAGAAACACCCAACTTGGGAAAAAACCCATCAGCAATTGTCCATTAAGCAATGAGGATGCAAGGAAAAGTGGAAGCAGTCCCAGGCTTCTTAATGCTCACAGTCTATAGCCACTGTGTGTGGAGAAGGGATTGGGTTGCAAACCCCTTCCCCATTACACCCCCTTCCCTCCATCCTCCCCCCCTCCCCTCCCCAAGGGATCCCATCTGGTTTTGTTAGCCTTCCCAGCTCTATAGGTTGCTGGGAAGAGGGCAGTCTGACCACACCCATTTCTCTCCCTATGCCCCACGCCCAACAGGGTAAAGAAATTCCTAGACAGCTTTAGATTAGACACGCAGGAGATTACAGTGTTTGATCTCAATTTTTTTTTAAGCCATTAAAGCCAAATAAATATTGTGTCCCATGTTTCTATTTTTTTCCCTTGAAAATAAACTGCATTTCCATCTTCCATAGTTAAAAAATGCTAAGACACTCACTACTCTGCATTGCCCCTGCCCCCCAGTCCATGGGAGATGTTCTCGAGTATTTGTTAATACAAAAACATTCTACACACACACACACACACACACACACACACACACACACACACATGCACAAGCACACATTCACATACATCTCAGCTCTCTCTCCCTCTAAAGGTCAGGCATAATACGGTACAATGACATTATTTTACTTCCCTTTTGGCAAGTTGGTTGATAGCCCAGACTTACTTATTTCCCGTTTTTCTTTCCTAATCTGCTGGAAAGCTGACATGCTCTCACTCCCGCTGAGCCATCTGGGAAACAGGATTTGTGAGGCCGACTCCGAACCCTGTTGTTTACTCCAAGTTCTGTAGCTGTGGGTCGAGGTCAGCCTTCTCCTTGCTGCCTGGGCAGCTTGACCTTGACTTGGCAGCTGGGGAGAAGGGGGCCTCCCTTATCAAGATCTCCTTGGGGCTGGGAGTTCTTGTGTACACAGGCCTTTTTTCTTCCCCAAGAACAGTTCTCCCTAATTCTGAAAATTCACCTGCAATTCCTTAGATGTTGCTCCAAAAGGGTGTGTGTGTGTATGTGTGTGTGAAAGAGAGAAAGGAAGGAAGAAAGAAAAAAAGAGAAAAGAAATAAGAAAGGAAGGAAACAAGGAAAGAAAGAAAAGGTGGAAAGAGAAGGAAAGAAGAAACAAAGAAGAAAGGAAGGAAAAAAGAAAGAGAAGGAAGAAAGAAAGGGAAGGGAAGGGAAGGAAAGAAGAAAAAGAAAGAGGAAAGAGAGAAGAGAGAGAGTGTGTGTGTGTTTTATGTTGAACTCTTGTCTTCTCTAAATTTTCTTCTGGTGTCTAGGCAGTGCTCTGCCCATAGTAGGAACCCAATAAATATCATCTTGTATCATACATTTGTTATATTGTTAAGCATTTCCACACTCCTTCCAAAATGTTTTACTTTGTGTATGTTCTGTTGGAGAGCTAGGTAATGCAGAGTCAATTAGTCTGTTATTCAAATATGGCCTGTGACACTAATTTAGATTCAGCTTTTTTTCAGTTGTAAAATGGGAAGAGTAATGACTTCTGCAGGAATACTTTGAGGATCACATGACATAATATTTGTCATGTCTCAAAGTAGGTGCTTAATAAATGCTTGTTTCCTTTCCCCTATAGCTCATGTAATAGGGAATGTAAGGTCCTTGAAGATGGACCCTTTTGATTTTTATGTCTGTGCCTCTGTGGTGACTACTGAATGTCTGTTGCATTGAACACTTAGTGCCGAAGGAGGAGGTTGGTGGACCCACCAAGGCCTCTGTATAAATGGTAGTACTTGAGCTCAGTTTTGAAGGAACCTGGGAATTCTACAAGGCAGAAACAGCAAGCAGGGAATTCCTTCTGGGTATGGCAGATGTTCTGGGCAAAGGCGGGAGATGGAACAGGGCACAAAACAAAAGGCAAGCCAACCAGTCTGACTCCATTATAGTCAGAGCCTTCAAAGGAGAGTGACATGAGTCTAAAGGACAGACTGAAACAAAATTGTAAAGGGCTTTAAATGCCAGAGAAGAATTTGTATTTTCATCCTAGAAGCAATTGGGAGCTACAAAAGTTTCTTGAAGAAGAGGAACAAGAAGTGACTTAAACTTCCTCCAAGGACATGCAGACCAATCCCATTATTTTATGGAAAAGAAAACAGGATTAGGGAGGGTCTCAAATCACTAAGGCAGTAGCGCATGGATGGCCCAGTCCTCTGCTCCCAGCCAATGCTCTTCTCCAGGGTAACATGAAGAAACTGAGATTAAAACTTGCCCAAGTCACACTTGCAGTCACTGGCAAAGCTGCAGTCTGAACTCCAAGTTCACTGGTCTACCACACTTTTGTCTTCCTTTGTCTTCATCTGGTACAACTAACTAGTTCCCATTCCCCTTGGCAACATCTCCAGCTCCCAGGTACAGCTGTGTATATCAGGATCCCCAGAGAATAGTTTGCCCTGTCAGCAGCACTGCCTATCAGACTCTCTGCTGTCAGAATTCCTCACCTCCCTCCTTTCTTCTTTTTTTTTCCCTCCCTCCCCTCGTCTTCCTCTTTTCCCTCCCTCTCCTTTCTCTTTTTCTTCCCTCCACCTTCTGTCCTCTAGAGATGAACTTGAGTCCAACCACAGCCTGAATGGGGGCTACAAAACAACTTCTGTTAAAAAAAATTATAAAAACATCTTGTGCCAAATGTCTTCCTTTATCTTGACTAGGGACACAAATCACAGTCCCTGTCCTCGAGGGGTTTACACACTACTGCGAACCACATTATAAGCACACTCCAAGGACTGTGATTTTCTAGCTGGGGTTCTTCCACCAATCGCATTATTGGTGCCTCAGCATGACAGGAGTCAGAGGTTTGGAGGCTGTGGGGCCACTCAAAGAGGTCAGGGTGTATGATGTATGTGTGTTTGCCTGAGGCCACAGGAAGCCCCAGCCACCAGCTATTTCCTGGACCTGCTTAGGAAGGGAGGCAAGAAGCAGCCTCAGGATTGAAGACTTTGGGTATGCAGTTCTAGGTGAAGGAAAGAGAAATTTCTAGGCCATGAGGCCCAGGGGATAAGATCCCCAGTAGAAAGTGAGGGAAGTAGCAAATGGAAATGATGAAATGAAGATTGAGCAGTGAGCTCTAGGACCAGTCTATATGGAACCTTTGCCACTGATAATCTCATGGACAGATTCTTCCAGCTATACAAACATTCAAAACATCAAAGGAGGATTAACAAGGCCAGAGGAGCTGGGGGTCTTGGAAAGAATGTCCAAGGCCAGAGTCTAAGCCTCTGGGAGCCACGGACATCATCATGGAGTCCCAATTTGTCTAACATGATAGTCTTGTTGGGTCTGGATTCCAGATGGGAAATTGAAAGCTGGGGTGAGGCCAAGAAGAAATAACCAGTGGGCAGAGGTCAGAAAGGCAACAGCATTTGGACCAGGGCAGGTTAATTTACCTGGGACTGGAATTGGGGGGGAGGGGTGTAAAATGGTGGAATATTCAATCAATCCAGCTTTATTAAGTAGTTATGAAATGCCTACTGGTGCTACAAGTTGGCTACGGACACAAAGATAGGTCAAAAAATAGTTACTACCCTCAAGATGCCCCATTTTGGGGCAGTGAATACAGCATTAACCCAGAAGTCTGGAGGACCTGAGTTCAAATCCAGCCTCAGATTCTTAATAGTGCCTAGCTGCATGACTCCAGGGAAGTCACTTAAACCCTACTTGCCTCAGCAAAATAATAATAATAAAATAAAGATTACTAAATTCTTCTTGGGTATAAGATAAGTATGCAGATAAGCAGATGAGGAAACTGAGACAAATAGGACTGTTACTTGCCCAGGAAACAGCTAGTAAGTGATGAGAGGAAGACAAGCAGAATATCCATTAAGACTGTAAATTTACCTTACTTAAGATAGTGGCTGGCACACAGTAGGTGCTTAGCAAATATTTCTTGACTGATTGACTAAAGAACTGTGTTGGGGAGGAAGTGCTCCTTCCCCTCCCCACCAGGAGCCACAGTTTCCTCTGTTAATCAGATAAGATTACCTTCCATTTACTCTGACCTAGTTATATTTGATTTCCCCCCATTAGAATCAAGAAGCTTGGGAATGCTTTGACTTTTTGTTATATTTCCATTCCTAGGCACACAGTAATTGCTTGATGCACACTTGCTGATGGATGTTTTTTTTCCCCGAGTTGAGTGTTTCTGAATCCTTCTGGGTTTATTTGGGGAAGCCTATATGAGGTATGTGTGTCAGTGACTCTAACAAAAAGAGACAGTGTTCATGAATTTCTAAAGCTAAATAATTCATCAGTCTGCAGCCAGCCTGGGGATGGATGTGTCTGAACTTAGGCAGGCTGGTCTTCAGAGCAGGATGGACATTTTGCATTTCTGAGAAGTCCCAAGCAAAAGGTTGGGGATATATCCCGCTGTTAGGGAAAATCACTTCTCAGTCTGAATTCCTCTTCATTTCCCGCACAAAGATTAGGGTAGCGTGACTATTTGAGCTATGGAATTGTCCCCATTTCACCAGGTGTTGTGTACCCTAGGGATGGGGTTCCAGATCCAGACCTCAGTGGGAGGATGGACACCAGAGAGGGGCAGTAGCTGCTACTTTGCCAGCTGATGGGTCCCTGGGGCGTCACAGGCAAACGAAAACCCAGGGCAGGAGCAATGGGCACTTGTGTGGTTTCCAGAACTCGATGCCCAGGGCATCTCGAAATTACAGAATAGGAACCAAAAAAAAGCTCTCAAGGAGATCACAATCTAATAAAGCCGGTTTTTATCATATCTGGCAAAGGGCCCTCTAACTTTCTAATAAATAAGGTAAGAATTAAATAAATGTATTGAAAGTGAAATACGATCCTCCTTCCAAGGAACACATTTCATATTCCCTCAGGGGTGGGGAAAGGGCAGCACCTGGACCTGTGATGTCATCCCTTGGGACTTTCACAGAAATACCTTTGACCCACAATCAACAATAACTCAGTAACAACTCATAGTCAGAATTGCCTGAGTAGATGGAGAGATTAAGTGGTTTGCCCAGGATTACACGTGTCAGAGACAGGATTTGAACCCAGATTTTCCTGCCTCTGAGGCTGGTCCCTCTGTTCTCCACCGCTCGCTACTATTGTGACAGCCAAGTACTCATAACTAATAATTAATAAGCTTTTTTCCCCTTACCTGGAGCAGAATTTTTGCTCGTAAGTTCTAATTCTCCCATTTGCACCCAACTCTCAGCCAAGGTTAATAGGTCTAATACAACAGCTCTTCAAATCCCTCTCTCCCCTCCACCATTTCACGCCCCTCCCCCTCCAGCCCCAGTCCCAGAGTCAACTTTAGGTAAACAACCCCGGCTCCTCGACTTGATCCTCCTACGCCGCCATCTTCCTAAGCCACAGGTGCTACCGCTCACTGCCCCGCTCAGAGTCCGTCAATGACTCGTTGCCTCTAGGACAGAAGGTAGAATTCTTCCAGCTGAACCCCGAAAACTCTGACTTGCTTTTCTTGTTTCATTTCTTCCTAACCCTGAGCTTTGGGACCTGTACGTTCCAGCCCAATCGGATGGTACCTGGACCCAGCCTCCTACCGGCTGCCTTGCAGAATTTTCCAGAACAGGCTCTGGTGCCCGCATTCCGCTGGCTCCTCCTGAACTCCTCCCTCTTTCAAGGCTCAGCCGAGGCCCCCTCAGCCCTGGGAAGCCCCCCCGTCCTGCTCCCTCTTTCAGTTACTTGCACTGACTTACTGGACGCCATGTTGAATCCTCCCCACAGAGTTTGAGTTCTCTCTTCTCTGTGGATTTAGGGGGTTTTACTCTCCTGGTTTTTCTATCTATCTGACCACTCCTCAGTCTTTTCTGCCGGATCTTCACCCAGGCCACACCCTCTCAGGCTACAAAATAAATATAAGCTGATTTGGGGGTGGGGGAAGAGGACGAACACCTTTTAAAGTTGTTCCATTAGACCTTGTACGTTTGTCCGGGCTCTGTCCTGGGCTCTCTTTCTCCTTCTATAGTTTCACTTGAATTTAATTGTCAACTCTATGCTGATGATTCTCAAATCTACCTCTCTTGCTCCAATCTCTGCTGATTATCACACCTCTAACTGTCCTTCCCACGTCTCAAACTGGATGTCCAGTAGACAGCTTAAGCTCAACAGGAACAAAACTGCTCTCATCTTTATCCCCAAATGCTTCTCCCCTCCAAATCCTACTGTTACTGCTGAGGGCCACCACCCTCCCAGTCACCCAGGCTTGCGGGATAGGTATCACTTTTGATTCCCCAAGCTCCCAACCCCCACCTTGAAGCTGTCTCCAAGGCCTGATTTTACTTTTATAATATACTATGGTCCTTTCTCTCCGTTGGCACTTCCACTTTCCTGTTTCAGACTCATCACTTTAAGCCTGGATTATACAGGTGGAAGGGTTCCTACTTCTGTCTAGTTTCTCCCCACTCCAATCCACCTTCCCTTTGGCCACCAAAGTGATTCTCCTAAACCCCAGGTCTGACCTTGTCATCCCCCAATTCCAGCAACTTCCTATCACCTCCAGGAACAAATACATCCTCTGGCTTGCAAAGTCTTTCATAAAACTCAGCCCTTTTCTACTTTTCCAGTCTTCTTATAACTTACTACTAGAAACATGCTCTTTTATCCTGTAACATTGGCCTCCTGGCTGTTCCTTACACAAGATATAGGGCATTTTCTTACTGTTCCTTAGGAATCTCTGACTCCTGACTTACCTGGCTTCAAGTCCCAGCTAAAACCCTACCTGTTATAGGAAATTTTTCCTGATCTCCCTTAATTTCTCCATTCTGTCTATTATTCTCTGTTTATCCTGGATGTAGCTTATGTATTTGTACGTTGTGCCCTCCCATTAGAATGGGAGGACCTTGAAAGTAGGCATTTAGCCAAGTGCCTGGCACATAGTAGGTGCTTAATAAATGGGTATTGATTGATTGGTTTTTGCTTTTTTTTGTATCCCCAATTCAGTGCTAGCACATAGTAGGTATCTCAACAAATTCCTGTTAACTGACCAAATGATGATCAGTTTTTGGTGAGAAGCATACATATATGTGTCAGAACTAAGTTGAGAAAAGCCCTTTTAACATGGTTTTTACAAGACCCAGGAAACTCTCTTAAAATGAATATCTGCATGCTTTATTGCTCTCTTCATTGCACTGGACCTCCAAGGTAGAATGGAGTTCTTCATTTCTGTCTTTGTACTGAGTGCCTGGAACATAGTAGGTGCTTAGTAAGTTCTCTTTGAGTTGCCTTGTATTATTAACCTGGGGCAAACCTAAATGGCCAATTGTTATGGGCCAGAACTTGAAACAAGGATTCTTACAAGGTACTAAGTGGAATTGATGAGACAATAAATTCAGTATGATTGATTTAATCCTACAACAAGTAATGGTTTCCTAATGATATGATTGGTTTATACTTAGTGTGGAGCATATAAGCTAGGCGCCTCAGCCAGGTTCATTCAGGGGCAGAAGACAAGTGGACTGGAGGCTGAAGAACAAGTTCTTGGACTCAGATTCATCCATCCCATCTCACACCACCTTGGTGGCAGGCTGTTCTCTTAGTTTCTCCACTGAGACCAAGACTCTGGAAGGCCCCTAAGAAAGCTAACTGGGCCCCAAGAAAGGAGACAAGGCTTTGAAAGAGACAATAAAAGATTTGGACCTTAATCCCTGGCTGCTCTTGTGGTGATTTACTGAACTGAAAAGAAGGCTGCTCCCAGAGATCCCCAGGAAAACTGAACCAAGAACATTACAGACAATAATTGTGGCATCACGGTTGTGTAGGATTTTAAAGTCCTCTAAAATCTAAAGCATTTTACATGCATTATTGATTCATAAATGTAAAAGGAACCCTAAAGGACATTTTACAAATGAGAAAGCTGAGGTCAACTTCCATCAAAGTTCTAAGGTCAGAGTTAGAACAGAGAGGCAGAGGGCCAGAATGCAGGCCTTTTGTCTTAGCACCAGCCTTCTTTCCACTGGGTGACACTGCCTCAAATATCTGATCTCACATGACCCTTCCCATAGCAACAATAGGTGCTGTTCTTGTCCTCAGTTTATAAATGAGGAAACCGAGGTGTCCAACATCATGTGGCCAGTGTCTGAGGCAGTATTCAAACCCAGGCCATTACTGGCTTTCAGTTCCAAGCTCTTATCAGCCACACTTTCCCACATCTTTGATGAGAGTGTATGTGTAACATGCCATATTGGTCTGAATAGGGACCATCCTTTAAAATGAACAATCTTTGGAAATAATAAAAAGATGACTACTGAAAAAGAATTACCCAGAATTACTGCAGAAACACCTCACCTCAACTCATCTCCATCTCCAATCCCCAGATCTAATTGGGAGAAAATTGTATTAGCCTGTGTAGCCATGGATAGAGCCACAGGTCTGGAATCAAGAAGACCCGAATTCAAATGTCACTTCAGACACTTGCTAGGCAAGTCACTTACCTTAAAGTTTGCCTCAGTTTCTGTATCTATCAAGTGATCTTGGGAAGGAAATGGTAAACCACTCCAGGATCTCAGCTAAGAAAAATCCAAATGGAGTATATGCGATCAAAATGACTGAACATCTGGGTAATGAATTTTAGAAAGAGCATGAATAATTTGGAGGGCATCCACGGGAGGGCAACAAGGTTGAAAAGAGCCTTGAGTTCATGCTAAATGAGGATGGGTCAAAAGAAAGGAGGAAGTTTCTCATGGTGAAGACTCAGAAAAGGATGCAACAAGGATCTTTATGTATCTGGAATCTGCAATGTAGGATTAGCCCCTGCCCCAGAAGGCAGAAGCCCTAGTAGTGGGTGCAAATTGAAGAAAGGCTAATTTAGGCTTTGATGCAAAAGGGAAAACTTCCTGACTATATGAGCTGTCAGCTAAGAATGCACGGTGCTGCTTCTTTGGACATTGTCAAATAAAAGACTGGAGTCTAATCCAAACCTGCATCTCTGAAATCTTGGGAGGCTTTCTGGGGCTCTTACTTCCCCACCTCCCCCCAACCCCAGCCTTTGCTACAAAATTGGTGAGTTGTAGACCCAGAGACCAGGACAAGGAGAGAATACTTCTCCTTTTCTAAACCTGAGGGATGATTCTTCCAGGACCTCAATGTTCTTCAAGGTATAGGGACATTCCCTCGGCCTGTTGCTTTCTGAAACTAGATTCTCTTATCAGCAGTTTCTACTCTATCCCCAACCCAGTCTTTGGCCATGGTTTTACTTTTGAAGTCAATGACAAGTCAGTAGGCACTTGTTAATGTTCCTCTACTAGTGACACTAGAAGAATTAAAACCGAGTCCCTGCCTGCCCTCAAGGAGCTGATACTCTTCTTGTTATTCAGTCATTTTTCAGTCACATCTCACTCTTCATGACCCCATTTAGGGATTTCTTGGCAAAGATGCTGTAGAAAACTGAGGCAGACAGAGTCAGAATCTTGCAGCTAATAAATGTCTGAGCCACTGGATTTGGGTCTTCATTCCAGGAGGCCCTCTACCCACTGTACCAGCTAGCTGCCAAAATTCACTTATACACGATTCCTATCTGTTTCTATAAAACTCAATAAAAAGAGTTGGGTTCATTTCCATCTCTGACATAAATTGAAAATGTGACACTCAGAAGGCACTGAACCGTTTGGGGCCTTGGGCAACATTCTAAGACTATAATCAGGTGGCAGAACAGGTACTGATCTGTATTCATAAAATAGGCTTCCCTGAAGTTCACAGAGGTCTGGAGGAAGTGAATGAATGAACAATTAGAATGGGTGAGGTGACTAGAAGGGGATGTGTTAAGCTTCGGAATGAAGGCACTTTAGAATATGCTTTTGATAGGGTTAATATAGGGGTCTTCAGCTCCGAGAGCAACAAGGAGGAGAAGGCAGGCTGTGGGGGACACCTTCAGAGAGCTTTTCCAACTCTGCCAGAAATTCAGAACTGAGAATGGCCTTAGAGGCTAAGTAGTCAATTAGGTGGTGCAGTGGATAGAACCCTGAGCCTGTAATCAGGAAGACTCTGAGTTCAAATTTTAGCCAAGAGCTTTTCTAATGGAATCTAATAGAATCACTCCACTTTCAAACTGGTCCAGCAGACCTCTAATCACCTGTGCAGATCAAGACTTCAGAGTGGGTAAAGGAGCCCTAATGGGTGGGAGATGAGTCACTGCTCTGTGTAGATTTTCACTCTAAATTGGGAAAAACCTGAGCTAGTTCCAGTTTGCCTCCTGACAGTCATTTCAAAAAGATAGGAGGGTCTTCCCTCCTTGAACTTGTAGAATCTCAGAATTAGGATTCTCAGTGATTGTCTTTGTCCAATACACAACTGGACCAAAGGAAACAGTTCATTCCTTTATCATTTTTAGATGAGGTCAGAGATAGAATCCAGGGGGTTCCTTGAATTCTAAGGTAGCTAAGTGATACAGGGGGAGAGAGCACTAAATCTAGAGTCAGGAAGATCTGAATTCAAATTCTGCCTTAAGCCCTTTCTAGTTGTGTGATCCTGGGCAAATCACTTAAGACTCTGTCTCTCTGTTTCCTCATCTGTAAAATGGGAATAATAATAGCCAATAACTCTCCCAAGATCGGTTGTTTTTTTTTTTTTTGGGGGGGGGGGTTTGTTGTTGGGCTTTTTTGATCAAGGTTCAAATGATTTGTATGTAAATACAAAAGCATGTAAATGCTTTGCAAACTCTAAAGTATCAGATATACTATTAGCTAGCATTATTCTTGTCTGTTAGTCTGAACCCCCAGAGAAGATGGAGGGGGAGATTAATAATAACAGCAAAGAGATTCCTAGACATTAAGGTTTGAGGAGTACTGGGCCCATGCTCAGGATCTACAGAGGAAAAGGATCCCATATGCCATGCGGATCAATGCCTGCATTTTAGAGCCGAGGAAACTGAGGTACTCGTGTCAAGGCAGGGCTCAATCAGGTGGCCAGCATCAGAGACAAACTCTGAACTCACATCCTTTGATACCCCAAAAGCCTCCCTCCTCCCCTCGCCCAATCAGGCTGCCTTCCTAACTCATTTGGTTCTCATTACAAACCTTTAAGGCAAGTATTACTAATTATATTCTGGAGATGGTAATCAAAGAGTCCTTGGCTACCACAGAGTCCAACCCTACCTCAGTTTAGAAATGAGGCCCAGAGTCATCCAGAGTCACCCATGGAGTAAGGATCTGAGGGCTCCAAGCCCCGCTCCTGACCCAATGGCACCAGCTCCCGATTTAATTGTCCACCATGGTGTATCATCCTTATATGAGTTTAGGAGCCATACCTTTTCCCACAATCCCTGCCGGCCCTCCCACAAGGTTAGCTCTCAGTAAATATTTGTTGATTGAATACATTGAATGAATATCTCTATTGACCTTAATTATGGTGAAGTCAATAATTGTACAGACAAAAACCTCCCTGGGTGAGTTCAGAGATCAGAATATGCTCACCCAAGTGGAAAAGATTCTTAATGAAAGGGATTTTTTTTTCCTTTTCTATCAGGCTGCAAAGTTGACCTTGCATACCCCATCCCTCTTCAGGTATTGCAGACCTAAACTTTTATTGAAGTTGGAGGGGGCTCTAGTTTTCAATTCAAAGCCACCAGCACAGATTAAGTATCTACTGTGTACAAGACACTGTATTGGTTCTGGAGATACAAAGACAAAAAGATAGATAATCTGTCCGGAGGAGTTCATTACAGCCTACCTGCAGGATACAACATAGACAACAGAAAAAATAGTGTTCAGGAAGGAGGGAGGATCAGCAAAGAGGGGAGGCTTCCTGGAGGAGGTGGCATCTGGAGCGAACCCTGAAGGACACTAAGGATTCTAAAAGGCCAGGTAGCCAGGGGGCATGTACAAAGTCAGAGGCAGGAGATGGGGACACTGCATTTATAGAACAAGGAGAACATTCTGCTAGAAACGTAGAAGGGGAGGCGATGTAAAAGAAGTCAGACTGTGAAAAGCTTTAAATGCCAGGCTGAGGAGTTTGCATTGTATGGCAAATGGGAGCCACCAAAGGTTCTTGAGGGGAGAGTGACCTGATCAAGTTTCCCCTGCTCTAGAGAAGGTTATTTTTGTCACTGAGGCTGGACTATAGCAGAGATGTCAAACAGTCTCCCAGCAAAATGTGTCCTGAACCAGACTGAAATGTAATTAGGAAATGTTTAACAAAATAAATAAAAATACAAACCAAGACAGATAATATTCATTTGTGGTTTTCACAGCCAGCAGGAACCCGTTTCTATTTGAATTCTACACCATTGGGTAAAAGAAAGGAGAGATTTATGGGGAGGAGAAGGATTAAGAGGCTTTGCTCCAGTTCAGGTGTGAACAGAGCCTGGCCAGGGAGGTGGCTGGGGGTGGTGAGAACTAGGACCTTACTGGTCCCCAGGAAAAGGAGAGAAAATGATAGGGGGAGAGTGAAAGGGATCCCCCAGGGCAGAGGGTGGAGATTCGCTGCAGACCCGAGGCTGGGCTTAATCTCTACCTGTATTTTCCTGTTCAGCCTGTGTAGTCTCTGGGTCCTTCCCTTCCGGTACCACTTCTCCCAAATCAGAGTGCCTGAAACAGTTTGAAAAGAAAATCGAATAGAGATCATGAGGGAGGGTCCTGGGACCTAGGAAATCTTCCCATCTAAAGAGAGGGGAATGAGCTGAACAGAGGGAACATCATGGATTGGGAGCCTTTGAGAATCAAGCATCCCAGCAGGTGGTGACGGGAGGAGAATCAATGGAGAGAATACAGGGGCTAGAGGCAGGGAGACCGGAGTTCAAATCCAGCCTCAGACACTTACCAGGTAATTTAACCCATGTCTGCCTCAGTTTCCTTATTTGTAAAATGGGGGATAATAATAGCACCCATCTCACAGTTTTGTGAGGTCAAAATAAGATAATATTTGTAAAGTGCTTTGCAAAACAGTGTTGTATAAATTTTAGATATGATTACTGTCTTGGGCAAGCCCCTACCTTTGTCTGGACCTCATTTTCCTCATCTATTAAAGGGGGAGGGGGGACTTGGATTCTATGACCTCAAAGGTGCCTTCTTGGGAAAAAATCTATGAACTTACTAGTATGAATCACAAACTCTCCCCTCCCTCCCTCCCTCCCTCCCTCTCTCTTCTCTCTCTCTCTCTCTCTCTCCTCTCTCTCTCTCTCACTTACATACTCCTTCTGGGTTAGTGTTAAAAAGAAAAGAAAATTATTGTACTTTACTCCCAGCCATTGACATTAATATGTAGCAATCTGCACAGCTGTATTCGGAGGATTAAATATAGAAGGCACTGTGGAAATGATATTTTCAGTAGTATATGAGAAAGGTTTTACATAAATGTGAAAAATGCAATGAAAGTCATTTAAAAAGAGGCATGTAGAAAATAAAGATGATTGGATGAATTTTGGTCATGATGCAGTCCATCCAGGGAAAATGAAAAAGAGGATTAGTGACCAAGCCCTATTTTATGAGGTCAGGGGAGAACAGATGTTTGCCTACTAGGGTAGAACCTATAGACAGAGAAGGGGTTAGATGTTCAAAATGGCGACTAAGAGGATCAACAAGACTTAGAAGCTAATTGATAAGGGGGCGACTGGGAAGATGGTGGTACCTACCATATATCTATGTGTGTATACCCATATACATACATACATATTTCACAAGGAGGTCTCCAAGACATCTCTCCATGGTTTTTGGGTGGCAAATGTTGGTCTCAGCCTCATGGTTTAATTTATATATACTTAAATAAAATAAGTTATAAATGATCACACGTAAATATATAAATATACTATCTAATGTATAAAGTAAACAAATATATTTATATATACATGTGTGTATATGTTTGTGTGTATAATATACAATAGAGGATGTTCAGGAATCTTCTGCCTAGTGCTGTTAAAATAAGCTGGAGAGCTCATCCAATAAAAGGAGTAAGGAAATAGAGAGAGAAGGGTCGAGGGTTTAGGACACAGCCTCAGGGGATGCCCACATTTAAAAGGGTGGAAAGGGAAGAATGATCCAGCAAAGACAGAATCTAACCAAACCATGAAACTGCAAAACTGTTTTTAGAATAAATATCTTTAAGTTGGAAGATGTCACTGTGACTCTGCAATCCCCTCCCCATTTAAGAAAAACAAGCAAACAAAAAACTGCTGGAAAGTGGGAAATTATGTGCATTTGAGACCGTGGAGATCTTGGAGGCCTTCTGTCATGAAGGAAAATAAGAAATGGCCCCTGAGTTGTGGAATGTTTGCTGTATCACTTCTAAGCTTCACATCTGTACAGAGAAGAGATTCTAAAAGGGACCCTTAATTTGCTGGTCTAGAGCTCTTCCTATGAAGCTGGATGAAAGAAGTGTGGTATAATGGACAGAGAACTGGTTTTGAGGGTCAAGAAAACCTGGCTTCAAATCATGTCCTCTCTCAGTGCTCTTGTTAACTTTCTAAGTTTCTAGAGGAACAGCAAAATAACTGAATATCTTCATTCCTGGAGGGAGCTTTCTTACCTAGAAGGGCTCCAAAGTAATAAAATCACAGGGCCATATAGATTTTGTATAAAATCAGGGGTCTTCTATATTAATACTAGGGCTATCTCAAAGGGATATTCTGAAGCTAGAACAAGACAATGTTGGAAATAACTTTGAATGATAAAAAGTGTTTGGAAAATTAAAAGAGTTGTTTGACTCAAACTGATGTTGTGACTAATGATATCAGCAAAGCATCTTTGCATTTATTGTCCCTCCCGTGCAAATTCTTAGTGATACAGTGATACAGGCATACAACTCTCCTCTTCAAGAGAGCATCAAAGGATGAAATAGGTCCATTGTATTCAAAAGATCTTTGTAAGCTATAAAGGATGTGATAAAGGAAACTCTCTGGTAGAGTGAAGAGACCTTGACAGGAGAGAATTCAAGAAATCAAGTCTTGTCTTAGACATTATTCCTCTTGTGATGCAAAGTAAGTCATTAAACATCTGTGGGCCTAAATATTTCATCTGTAAAATGGGCATAATTGTACCTCACAATGTTGTTGTGAGGCTCCAATGAGATGGAGTACCAACTGCCCACAACTGTTTAAATGCCATCAGTTATCAGTGGGAGCAGCCATCACCCACTGATGTAGATATAATAGGCATACATTATATTTACAATTGATGTGAGCAATTGTTGGTCTTGCCACCATTTGGACACAATATAATACTACTGGCAGGAGGTATTAAAAGCTTTTCCTGCCCCCTTCACTTTGTCCTCTTGGCTCATGTTTTTGGTCACTATCACAGATTTTCAGATCGATCTAATCAATATTGTCTCCACAACAAGAACTCATGACCCTATGGAGATATCCAAGATGGCAGTGGGATGTGGAAGGAGAAATGGGCCAGAGTCCTCAGTCCTAATCCTACTCCACATTTGACTAAACTGTGACGCCATAGGCAAAGGGTATAATCTCTCTGGAACCTGTTTCCACATCTTCAAGAAAAACAGGTTGGAACATCACTAAATGATGTCAAAGACCCTTCTAGGATGAACATTTTATGATTCGACTTTGCGCATGGTATATGCTTGATCAAAATTTGTTGCAAAGAAGTGGATGTTTTGTATAAAATCAGGGGTCTTCTATAGTAATACTAGGGCTATCTCAAAGGGATATCATGAAGCTAGAACAAGACAATGATGGAAACAACTTTGAATGATAAAAAGTGTTTGGAAAATTAAAAGAGTTGTTTGACTCAAATTGATGTTGTGACTAATGATATCAGCAAAGCATCTTTGCATTTATTGTCCCTCCTGTACAAATTCTTCCTTCTTCCTTATGGAGTCCTTGGCTACACCCAAGATACAGTGCAAACAGCAATTTCTTTGGAAAGAATGTGTGCCAGTTCCCCCGGATATAGAACTTTCTCCTGAAAGATTACTTTGTATAGTTAACTCTCTATGTAGCTTCTCTCTGTCACTGTCTCTCATATAGATAGATAGATAGATAGATATATACATATATATACTTTCATAAAACATTCATATATATATATATATAAAGAGAAAAAGAGGAAGTAAAGGACACAGAGAGAAAACATAGGCAGAAGGGAGGGAGAGATATAGAGGAAGAGAGGATGGGAAAGAAAGAGGGAAGGAGGAAGGAGACATAGAGATGAAGAAGGGGGATACTACATGTTATCTCTCCCAAAGGAATGTAAATCCTTGAGGAAGGAACTGATTTTTGTTTGTTAGTGTTTTCTTTTCTTTGCATTCTCTCTGTTTAGTACAGTGTCTGGCACTCAGTAAATAATGAATACTGCTCATTGGTTGATGGATTGTAGGGGAAAATCAAGTCAATAAGTATTCATTAAGCACCTATTTTGAGCCAGGCACAGTGCTAAGCCTCAAGTACAAAGAAAGGCAAAAGAATCTCTGATCTCCAGGAGCTTCTAGTCTAATGGGGGAAATGACTATATAGGATAATCAATAAAAGGAAGACATTGGATTTGAAGCTGAGGGACCTGAGTTTGAATCTTTCCTTCATTTAAGCTCATATCCATGGCACTCTATCATTCTATTCACTGCACTCCAGGTATGGTCATAATAAGTCATACATTAATGCTCTGTATAATTACAAATAAGTAGGGCAATGTTAAGGATGTATCTTGCTTTTGTACTATATAGTAATTTTTCAAATTATCTGTGATCGAGTGTAATCCATTATATTAGCCTCCTAGGACTGGAGTTTGAAAAGAGGTCTTAGAGATTATCTAAGTCTTCAGACTCATTCCAGCTATGTGATCCTGGACAAATCATTTAACCGTGTTTATCTCAGTTTCCTCATCTGTCAAATGAGTTGGAGAAGGAAATGACAAACCATTCTGGTATATTCTTTGCCAAGAAAACCCCAAATGAGGGCCACAAAAATTAAGATTTGATGGAGACAACAACAAACCTGAGACACTTACTTGCTATATGACTTTGGCTAAGTTATTTCTGTCTGCCTCAGATTAGATTATCTCTAATATGAGGATAATAATAACATCACCCACCCCATTCCAAAGTAGATTGTAAGGCTCAAAGGAGATATTTTTAAAGCACTTTTGCAAAATATACAGTGATATGTGAATACTTGTTGTTCAGTTTTTTCTGACTCTTGCTAACTCTGCTTGGGGTTTTCTTGATAAAGATACTGGATTGATTTGCCAGTTCCTTCTCTAGCTTTTTTGACAGATGAGGAAACTGAGGCAAACAGGGTGGGGTGACTTGCCCAGGATCATACAGCTAGAAAGTATCTGAGATTGGATTTGAACTTGTGTCCTGACTCTGTCAGTACTCTATCCACTTGTACCATTATAGCTACTCCATGTAACTACTCGATACTATTATTATTAATTGAAAATGTGAAGAAATAACATTTCTCTCATTTAAAAGTCTTTTGAGACTTGTCTCCTTAGATGGCTAATTTTAAGGAGTGAACAACTGCCTGCCATTACTGGGTCTGTATCCTATGGAAATCATAAAAGAGGGAAAAGGACCTACATGAGCAAAAATGTTTGTAGCAGCTCTTTTTTTTGTGGTAGCAAAGAACTGGAAAATGAGTAGATGCACATCAGCTGAGGAATGGCTCTATAAAAAAATTTGAGAAAGTCCTGGAAAATTTTACATGAACTGATGCTGAGTGAAACAAGTAAAGGAATACATTGTACATGATAACAGCAAGACTGTGCAATGATCAATGATGAAAGATTTAGTTCTTTTCTCAATGGCTCAGTGATCCAAAGCAATCCCAATAGACTTTGGACAACAAATCCAAATAGACTTTGGAAACTGCATCCAGAAAAAGAACTAAGGAAATTGAATGTAAATCAACTATGCTATGTTCAGGAAAAAAAAAAAAAAAAAAAAAGAGTGAACACTGCCCCACTCTGAACAGAGATAACCTCTCCTCTGATGTAGAGCCTTGCCTTTTCTGACCCCATGAAGTAATTAAATTAGCATATTGACTCTTCCACCCCACTATGGTCTCCTCTTTCTTCATCCCCTGAAGGAAAAGAACTAGGACATACTCTCCTCCAGCCAGAATTCTGACATGCATATTGATCAGTGAGAAGAGACCCATTTCAATCTTTGGGTGAAAAAATTCAGGAAGGAACTATTGTTTGGGAATATTAGTCTTAAACTGTACTTGAGCATATTAAGACCTTTTTATTTGTTCAAATTGTCTTGGGGGTAGAGAGGACATGTGAGAACTATATCCTTTCTGTGTCTCTATGTATGTGTGTCTCCCCTTAGGTTTCTTCTGTCTTTTCTGTCTGTGTCTCTCTGTGTCTCTTTCTCTGTTTCTCTTCTACCTCTCTGTCTCTGTTGGCTAGAAATGACTTGGGTCTAAAATAATGACAAATTAATGTAGATTATTTCTAATAGACTTGGGTCATCCTGTTTGTATTTTTTTTTTCTCCTTCAACATCAAGAATGGATGGAGAAAAATTCTGGGAAGATGGTGAACTAAATCAGAAAATTTCAAGCTCTCCATATTTCCTCGCCAAATAAAACAAATTCATGACTCAGGGTGAACATAAACTCGTGAAAAATCAAGAAGAATTGGGGCTAAAGAGGAGTCTTTCTGATATAACCTAAGAAGATAAAAAAACAGACCTCAGGCCAGGGATTAGCCAGTACAAGTACCACCAGGCTAGCTCCACAGAAACACCACATCAGAAATTCTGGAGGCTAGGTGGGTTTGGCTGGACCCTCAGCAAGAACCAATTAGGAACAAAAGGCCTAGATGTATTGCAGAGCTACAGCCCTGGGCTAGAAGGAACCAGTACACCCAGTGAGTGTAGAGGTTGTGGAGCAGGCTGCTGGCTACCAGTACTTGGAGGATGGAGTTCTTGGTTTTGGGTTCCAGGTCAGCAGAGTTGAAATAAAGTTAAAAGCACTATCCCCCCACCCCATGATTAGAGATGTTTATATTAATACTTCTCATTTAAAAAAAGAAGAAAGAATTCAATCATAGAAACATGCTATGGGGACAGGAAAATCTTGGATTCATCTTCAGAGGACTGAAATCCCAAAAAAGGCTGCTTCTACTCCAAAAAATAACCTTAAATGGCTACCTGCCCAGAGAGAATTTATAGAAGAATTCAAAAAAGAATTTAAAAATAAAATGAGAGACAGTGAGGAAAAACTAAAAAAAAAATCATCAAAGAAAAATAAGAAGATTATGAAAAAAAAGTTAACCAACTAGAAAAGGAGATACAATCTTAAAGAGGAAAATAAGTCTTTGAGAATTAGAATTGAGCAAAAAGAAGCCAGTGAAGCTGTAAGAGACAAAGAAATAACAAAACAGAATATAAATAATGAAAAAAACAAACAATGTGAAACATCTTACAAGAAACACAACATATCTGGAGAATAGATCGAGAAAATATAAGAATAATTGGACAACCTGAAAGCTGTGACCAAAAAAAGAACCTTGACACAATAATGCAAGAAATAATCCAAAAAAATTGTCCCGGAGTGATAGAACTTGAGGGAAAAGTAGAAATAGGAAAAAAATCCATCGATCACCACTCAAAGAGATACTTTATGGAAAATACATAGGAATATTATTGCCAAATTTCAAAACTCCCAGATCAAAGAGAAAATTTTTTAAGGAACAAGAAAAAAGAATTCAAATATACTGGAGCTATAAATAAAATTGTATAGGATTTATTAGAAGCTATAATAAAAGACTCCAGGTCCTGAAATCATATATATCAGCAATCAAAACAACTAGGCCTGTGTCCAAAAAGATGATATCCAGCAAAGTATCCATAATAATCAATGAAAAAAACTGGACATTCAACAAACTTGCAGATTTTCAGGATTTTGTTTTTCAACTAAACCTGAACTCAATAGTAAATTTAACACTAAAGAACCAAAATCAAAGATCAGAAAACAAATGGACAAACTATTTTTTTAACCTGGAAATATACTACTATATATTTAAGATTGACATCAATAATTGGGTAGCTCAAAAGAAAGATTGGGGCAGTTAAAGTAAAAATAGTTATTATGTTATACAAGTGAGGTACAAAGGAAGAACAGACATAGAAGTATTAGAAGCGGAAGGAGGACTCGTAGTTCTGAAAACCTACTCACATTGGAAATAGATTAAATAGGCAAAATTCTATATATACCATGAAAAGTATTACACCCTACAAAATCTATAAAGAAATAAAGGAGGAGGGATGGACCGGGGGAGGGAGGGAAGGAGGAAGTAAAGGGTGGAAGAAGAAGACGAAGAAGGGATCCATGGATGAAGGGGTTAAGTAATAGCAAGGCAAATTAAGGAGCAAAATTAAAGCAAAGAGTCATCAGAGATAGGAAAAATGTTGTTGGGGAGGGGACAGGGAGGTGTGTGTATGTATAAATAAATGTATACATAAATATATCCTTGCTTAACTATAGCCTGTTTGGGGGAGGTGGAGGAAGGCATGAAAAGGGAAAAAAGGAATAAAGTAAAAAAAAAATTGCAAAACAGAGAATAAAAGAACAACTTACAAGGAAGTAAAAAAAAGATGGAAACTCATGAATAGAATTTTTTCTACCATTATATATCCTTTCTTGAACTGGTAATTTATTGTTATATACTTTGAATTCTCCCTGATGTTCTGCTGGGTACATGACAATGTTCTATTTAGTTTTGTTTTCTTTTTCTGGTTTTTTTTTCCAAATAAAATAAATTTAAATAATAATAAAATTTAAAAAAAAATGGATTGTGTTGGACTCAGCATTAAATGCCTTCAGGAAATTGAAAAGGTCTTTCAAACAGAAATTAAATATAAGTCTGTGGTCTTATATTAGCTTAAAATTACAAATTATATTATCTATTGTTGTGTTGTATTTTTATTTATTTTGTTCAACATTTTCCAATTAAATTTTGGAGTTTTTCTAGCCTCTGCTGTACTAGAGGTTTGATACCTCTTTTGGTAAATGAACTCTTAAGATTTGTAGAATTAAAGACATCTTTTTAAATACTGAGATTCTACCAATATTGTTCTATCACCAGAAAACACCGAACACAACATTCTCAAGAAACAAAAATGAACATCTTACAGTGAGCAGAGGAAAAGCACATGGTGGATATGAGCATATGATCAGTGAGGAACTTTGAAGACCAAGAGGTAGCTATGTGGTACAGTAGGGAGAACATTAGGAGTAAGTCTCAGGAAAACGTGAATTCAAATCCTGCCCCAGATACTCACTAGCTGCGTAACTCTGATCAAGTCACTATCTCTCAAAGCCTCATCTGTCAAAACGGGACACCTGCTTTACAGCATTGTTGTGAGGATCAGATGAGGATCAAACATGTATAAAGCACTTTCCAAACCTTACACATGCTAGCTCTGATCACCATTCAGAGAAATGTATGATAGGAAGTTCTATGCCAAGCTAATCAACGACTAACCTGTTCCCAGGGTATTCTACCAGCATAGACATTTAGATCAAATTCCAACTTCTCAATTATTCATGCTAATGGAAAGAGGCAGGAGGCAGATAATCCGAAACAAGGCCAAACAAGTCATCCAGAACATTACAAGCAAAACACATTGCCAGTGCGTGCGACATACGACTAGTCAGTAAGTCAGCAGCTTTTATTAAGTGCTTACTGTGTACCAGGGAGAGTGCCAAGTGCTGGGCATGTTTCATAGAGATCTACCAGTACTTGGCATTCACCAGAGAGTGAACTATTCAGTAAAGTGCTAACACGAACACTTTTGTAAAGCAACAACTCACTCTTAATCCATTCTATTTCTCAGGTACCCAAAGACACAAAGGATACAATGAGAGGGCTATAATTTGGTAAAGAATGTTCATTGTGGAAAGTCCCTCTTTCAACACAGCTGATAGCCTGCCTATTAGCAGATAAATCCTAGGAAACTGCTCAACAAACTTAAAGACTTGTCTAGAATTATATAGCAAAGAGTCCGACTAAGGTCTTCCTGCCTTTGTCCACTATATCCTACTGCCCCTATTCCCCAGGTTTAGGGGGACTAGATCTATAATTTAATTAGAACAGGGAACTTCTACCCATTCAGAGCTGCCCTCTGAAACCGGAGTTGTCTGAGGCTTGTCATTCAGCCATTTTCAGTGGTGACCCTCATTTGGGTCCTAATGGTCCCAACAGCCTTGGATTACCAGCCTCAGACAGAGCCATGAATTCTCTGAAAGGTAGATTAGATGCACTTCCTGTACACTCACAGCCCAGCTTCCCTGTTTGTGTCTTCCCCTATTAGACTGAAAGCTCTATGAGGGCAGGGATTGTTCTGTTCTGTTGTTTTGTTTTTTGTTTGTTTGTTTTTATATATGTATCCTTAGTGCTCAGCAAAGTGCCTAGGCACTCTGGTAAGTGCTCAGTAAAGGTTATTGAGTCACTGCCTAATTTAATAGCTGGGTTATCTTGGGCAAGTCTAAGTCTTAGTTTGTTCATCAGTAAAATGAGGGAGAACTAATTGTTAGGGAGTGCCATAGTACATACAGCATGAGCCTGAAGCTAGGAAGACTCATCTTCCGGAGTTCAAATATGGCCTTAGACACCTCCTATCTGTATGACTCTGAGCAAGTCACAACCTTGTTTGCCTCAGTTTCTTCATCTGTCAAATGAACTGGAGAAGGAAATGCCAAACCAGTCCAGTATTTCTGCCAAAAAAAGCTCCAAACAGGGTTATGAAAAAGATAACAAGGGTCTTTCTAAGATTTTTCCCAATATTCCTGGGAAGGGAGTGGACTGTTTAATATTTCTTTTACAAGATCCATATCTTGATTACTATTTGAGATTTAGGACATGTTTTACTTTGTCAATGCAAATGAAACTCTCCCCCCCCCCCCTTTTTTTTTTCTGCTTAGAAATGAAGACTATATACGCTATGTAAATTCCTTTCTGAACTGCCAGGGAACTTAAAAACTAAATTCAATTCTTAGTTGTAGAAATCAGAGGATTTGAGTTCAAATTTTGCCTCTGATATTTACTGTCTGTGCAACTTTGAGCAAGTCATTATAATTCTTCTGGGCCTCAGTTTCCTCATCTGTAAAATGGAGAAAGTTGGACCATAATGACTTCTAATTTTAAATATATCAATCTAGAACCTGTAATAGCCTCATTTTACATTTTAACTTATTTAGATTTTTACATTGTGACTTATTTTACATTTAACATAGCTACCTTGAATTTTCTTGTAACAAGATAAAGTAGAAGCTTATATATATAAATAAATATATACACAAACATCTATTTTATACACACAATATATAATACACACATATTATACATATAGAAATATGTATATATAAATATATATTATTTTTGTGTATATATATATACGTATATATATATATATATATATATATATATATATACATATATATATATGCGCGTGTGCACACACACACACATACACACACACACATATACATTTAACCAGGCAGAAAGAACCTCTAAGCTATTCTAGCTTAGAATGACTAGGCAAGGGAGGCTCCTTCAGCTGTCCTGACTCTCTAAATGAGGAACACTCTTGCTCAGTCCTCCCTCTCTGGGCAGAAGAAAGTAATTCCAGAGCTTATCCTACTACCAAGTCCTATCCTGCTCTACTACACTGTGTGGAAGAAACTTCTCAGTCCACGTCTATCCCTGGCCTGTCATTTCTCCTTCATCAGGTGGAACTCCCTGAATCCCTCATTTTTACCAGTGGAATTCATTAGAAAACCCTGTTTCTACTGGAGAATCCCCATTCTACTGCAGTATTCCCATACCATTCCCCCTGATGTGGGTAGATTATTTCTGAAGGAAGACCTTTGGGTCTTACTACATACCTTTCTTTTTTTTTTTTTTTTTTCTTTTTTGCTGAGGCAGTTGGGGGGGTTAAGTGACTTGCCCAGGGTCACACACTAGGAAGTGTTAAGTGTCTGAGGCCAGATTTGAGCTCAGGTCCTCCTGACTTCAGGGCTGGTGTTCTATCCACTATACCACCTAGCTGTCCCCTCACTAGCTATCCTTAATAGAAGGGGTTCCTCTGAGACTTCCCAGGGAGAAGGAAAGGGAATTAAACACCTATTGTGTGCCAGGCACTGTACCAATTGCTTTACAAAGATTTTCTCCTTAGATTCAGTTAAATTGCAAGAACTTTCCTTTCCCCTCCCCTCCCCAAGCAGGACAATTTGATTTCTAAGATAACTTCTTTGGCTACATTAACCTCACCACAAAAGAGGAATAGAGGAAAACACTGTATCAGACTTGTGAGAGGATGTGGCTTTGAATTCTAGCTTTGCTGCTTACTACATTTAAGACACTAGACAGATTACTTCACCTTGATTTCTTCATGAATAATTGCTTCCAAGAGTGACATCTTTCCACCTTTCATGTAGCGTGCTCCTGAGGCCGACCTCTAGATGAGCCTGATGGATTGGTCCAGTCCAACTCAGCCTGGAGGAGTCATCAAGTCCCCTCCAGTAAAGAGTCTCCATTGGGCTAGCCATTGGATTGGTCTCTTTCTAGAAAGGATACCTTCCTGCCTCCAAACCAGCCTGAAATCTCCCCAAAATGTTGGTCTTCTTAGTCTTATTCCCTTTTATCGCCTCCTTGTTATTCTTGTATTTTCTTTTTTTTTTTTGAAGTGTTTTTTTTTTTTAAATAATTTTTTATTGATAGAACGCATGCCAGGGTAATTTTTTACAGCATTATCCCTTGCATTCATTTCTGTTCCGATTTTTCCCCTCCCTCCCTTCACCCCAGATGGCAAGAGTCCTTTACATGTTGAATGGGTTGCAGTATATTATTCTTGTATTTTCAAAGACTATCCTCTGGACCTGGAATTCTCTCTCTCCTTACTTTCCCAATCCCTCTTAATGCTAATGCCATCCTACAATTTATCTCCTATCTCTTTCATTTATATTTAGCTGTTAACTTCTCCCCTATTTAACTGTGATAATAATGATCATTTTTCTTTGGTCTTTCTTTGTATCCTAGCTCTTAGCACAGTGCCTGGAACATAGAAGGCACATAATGATGCTTGAGAACTTGGCACCTCTGGAAATTATCATGATATTAGCAAGTCCAGAAACATAAAAGTGGGTTCTTAACTACTTGTAAATGTCTATTGGAAATCAGGAGGATTGATTGGCTTTATTTTACAAGTTTGGATTATAAATCCCTGAATGGGGATTCATCTTACAAATGGCTGCCAAATTGATATTCCTAAAGTCCAGGTCTGTCTGTGTCACCTCTGTGCTCCTAGAATTAAAATCCAACTCCTCCATTTAGCAATTAAACTCCAATTAAAACCTGGCTTCATATTGTCTTTGCTAGTTAATGGCACGTGACTTCTCTCCCCCCATGCACTCTGCTCCTAGCCAAACTACTCTAATCATTGTTCTGAGAAGATAACATTCATTTCCCATCTCCATACCTTTGCACTTGCTGTTCTCCATCCCTGGAATGCCTTCCCTCTGCCACTGTCTGCAAGAAGCCTTTCATTCGTCCGGGTGTTATTATTTGGCTCTTCTCACTCCGTGCTGTCTACTCCCCTCTTCCCCTCCATCTCTGTGATTTTATTGTGTATATATTCTGCATTTACTTATCTGTGGACAAGATGGAACCCCATTCAAACTGAATATGTGCCCCTGGAAGGCAAAGTCTGACTCATTTGGGGATTTGTATTCCCAGGGCCTGGCATACTGCCTGGCACAGAGGAGGAACTTGATAAGTACTTAGTAATTGATTGATTGATATTGTACAGGGAAGTGGTGTCAACAGCTGGTGGAAGGTGAGAGGAACTGGGTTGGGGGGGGTATGGGGTTGTGAACAGGTGAAGGGGGGGGGGCTGCAGAACAGGGCTGGTGATGGGAACCAAAAGGATAAACAAAAACCTGAAAAAGAATAGATCCTCCCCCTTCACTCCCATCTTCTGACTGGCTTTTCTCATCCCTGCCTGATTTGGCCTCCCAGACTTTGGACCTTATCATATGCCTAGATTTCTCAGTCCTGATTCCTCCCCTGCTCCCACTGCCTTTGCTGACTTTTCTAACTATTTCTGTCCCACTATCAATCATCCCTCTTTCTGTCTAGACCAGGGCGGCTGCTGCTGCTTTTTTTTTTTGCTGAGACAGTTGGGGTTAAGTGACTTGCCCAGAGTCACACAGCTAGGAAGTGTTAAGTGGCTGAGACCAGATTTGAACTTAGGTCCTCATGACTTCAGGACTGATGCTCTATCTACTGCACTACCTAGCTGCCCCTAGACCAGGGCTTTTTTAACTTTTCCCACTCTTGACTCTTTTTTGCCCGAGAAACTTGGCCCTGGATATATCAAATCCACATCAAATATTTACTGATAATCATAATTTCACAACTCTCACATTCAGTAATTGGACCACACATGGGGTCACAACCCACAGTTTAAGAAGCTGGGGTATAGATCTGGAGTTCTGAGCGTTTGCTGATAAAGGCTATATACCCCTTCTCAAAATCATGTTTTTAAATAATGAAAGGGAATGCTAAATTTCAGTTAGGGATTAGTGAAAATAAAGATATTCTTATTCTCTCAAAACAAAGTCGAGGTACCTCCTGAAATTTCTCCAAAGACCCCTGTAGAGTCCAGGTTAAGAATCCCTTATCTAGATTCACTTCTCTTGGTTGAATCTTATTTTCTTGCCACCCACCTCTAATTTGAAAGTGGGAGGTAAAGTCTGTCGGACAAACCAAGAAAAAAGGCAGAAGGAAGAACAGCCTGTTCATGGTATTTGAATCCAAAGGCAACCTCTCTCTAAAGAGTCCATGTCAAAAGCTGGGGAGAAGAAAAGAGAAAGAAACCAGTTGGCCATGAGCCCAGTTGATGGGGGAGGGGATATGAAGTCACTAGGATGTTAACCAGAAGTCAAAGGGGTACATCTGGGGCCCACACAGGAAAAAATGCTTACTCCTCTAAAATATAAAAGGAGAACCGAAGGCAGCAGCTCCATCCAGAACTAGAGAGTTGCAATCACACAAATGATCCCGATTCCTAATAATCTTTTGGGATTTCTGGAGAAGTACAACCCTGTGCTGTTCGGGGACAAATGTTATTAGTCCCACTTTACAGATGAGAAAAGTGAGACTAAGTTGTTTTTCAGTGTCATGACCACAGAACTTGCTCAGTGTCAGGCAGATACAGGTGGTCTGTTTGGAACCATCATAACTTGGAGAGTCGGGCCCAATTCTAGGAGTCTAAACATAAAGGAAGGCATGATGTTGGGGAAGCTGCCTAGCTCATCCAAACCTCAGTTTCTTTATCTGTAAAATGAATAGATTAGATGATGCCATAAGGTACTTTTAACCTATTTTGTGTCCTGGACCCCTTGGGCTGTCAGGTGAAATCTATGGACTCCTCTCCTCAGAAATGTGTTTTCAAGTGCACAAAATACCTAGAATTTATTACAAAGGAAACCAATTGTGTCAAAATACAGTTATCCAGAAAAGTTCGTGGATTCAAGTTAAAAACCTCCGGATTAAATGTTATCTAAAATCCCTTTTAGTTCTAATCCTCTGACCTAAATTCTCTATGCCTCAGTTTCCTTATCTGTAAAATGAGGCGAGATTAGATAACACCAGAGTTCTAAATCTATGGTCCTAGGATAATAACAATAGCGAACATTTACACAGCACCTACTATGTGCTAGGCATCATGCTATGCATTTACAATCATTAACTCATTTGATGCTCACACAAGCAGGTGCTATTATTATCCCCATTTCAGGGATAAGGAAACTTAGATAAACTAAAGCTAAGTGATTTGCCCAAGGTCACACAGCAATGGATCTTCTTGCCTCAATAGCTAACATTATCCATAGAGCTTCCTAGCTATCTCTGAAGACAGACTTTTCTTCTAAAAGACAAAACAAAACAAAACAAAACCCTCCCAAACTGCTTTTGTTATATCATTTTCCTGCTTTAGAATCCCAACTGACTCTCCATTGTCTAAAATATAAAATCCAGATTTCTTCTTAGCCTGGCACTGCAGGCTTTCTGCAATATGGCCCCCACCCACACCAACTACTTAGCTGCCCAGATCTTATGCTCCCATCAGATTGGTCCACTTGGCATCTCTTGAAAATGCCCTCACACTTGTGCTGGACACCATATCTCCTTCTCTCCTCAGCCCTGCTCTTCTCTGTTTGACCAGCACTGAAGACCAAAATAAAAAAGTAAATTCAGAACAAAGCCAGAATGTGACATGGTAGCCCCACCCCAAAAGCTAATGTGTCCCTTGACTACCTTGAGAGTGGAATGTCTAAAATGAGGCAAGGGGTAGGGAAGTTAGTTGGTGCAGTGGATAGAGCACCAGCCCTGAAGTCAGGAGGACCTGAGTTCACATCTGGCCTCAGTCACTTAACACTTCCTAGTTGTGTGACCCTGGGCAAGCCACTTAACCCCAATTGCTTCAGCAAAAAAAAAAATAAAATAAAATGGGGCAAGGAGAGAATTCCTTTCCATTCTTCTGTAATCAAACTATATCTGAACTATGATATTCAATTCTGAGCATCACCTTTTAGGAAATACATTGATAATCTGGAGAGACAGGCAGGATAGTGAAGGGCTGCAGATCATCACTACTCATAGACATGAGGGATGGGAGAAGAATAAACTTAAGAAACTTTATACATAATGGTATCAACAAAGTGAGTAGAGTCGATACGAAAAGGCAACAAGATCCTGGCTAAATAATGGTCGCCCTTCTTTCTGTGGATAGGTTTTGATTGCAGGGAAGTGGGGGACGGGAGATAGAGAGAGTCAGGATTTGGGTGTGGGGATTTAAAAATTGTATTACCAAAAAATAGAGACTAAATTCTGTGAAAAAATAATAGCTAACATTTATGTAGTGTTGAAAGGTTTGCAAAGAACTCATATATTATTTAATTATATAATTATATTTTGTATATTATATATTACACACACACACACACACACACACACATATAATATAACCCATTATATCATGGGCCATTATCTTGTCTTCAAGTTATAGGAGCTCACATGGTCATCCATTAGTTTCCACAGGTTGCATTATCAACTTTATAAAGATGATATAGAAAGATATAGATATATGGTGTGTGTGTGTATATATATATATATGGAAAAAGGGAGAGAGACATAGACATGCGCACACATGTATATATGTTGTGTACATATATACACATGCATGTTTATGTGTGTGGACATGTATCTATACATATATTGTGTGTGTGCAATATATACATGCATATATATGTGTGTGTGTATGTATATGTGTATCTTCTGAGCTATAGTCATATATCTTTACAGCCTCTTGGATATCTGATTTCAACATGTCTCCCCAACTCATGATTTCTACCCTGCCCCCCCAAGTCTCCCTCTTTTCAAACTTGCCTATTTTATATATGCATATCTCTCTATATATATAGACATATATATAAGCAAAGCAATTGGGGTTAAGTGACTTGCCCAGGGGGTCATACAGCTAATGTCAGGTATCTGTGACTGTATCTGAATTCAGGTCCTCCTGACTCCAGGATCTATCCATTGGGCCACACAGCTGTCCCACTTCCCATTTATTATTGAAGGCCCCACAGTCACTCAGAAGAACAACCACATTGTTATCCTTTTCTGTTCACTCTCATTCATCCCATATATCCTTCCCTTTGCCAAGTTTTTTCTATCTTCAGAGCATTTCCCTACAAACAGAACCATGATCCTCATCTCTCCTCTCACCTCTCCTTTGCCAATCTAACTGGTCTCCCCACCTCAAATCTCTTTCCACAGCAATTTATCCTCCATTTAGCTGCAAAGGAGATTTTTCTAAAGTTTAGTTCTGAACTATGTCACTCTTTTGCTTAAGGTCGTTCCCTATTACCTGTAGGATCAAAAATTAAAATCCTCTAACTTTAACTCCTAATAAATTTGACTCTTCCTACTTTTCTAATTTTCTCAACATTTGATTTTTGTCTATACTCTATAAAAAATCTAGTCACTCCGGCTTACATGCAATTCCTTAGATATCGCGTTCCTCTCCTATCTTTATGCCTTTGCGCCAGCTTGCTCTAATCCTAGAATGATGACCTCTAATTCTTAGTTTCTCTGGCTTGCATCAAATTCAAAGCTTATCTTGTAAGAGGTGTTTCCTGGGCAACCTAACACTCCAACACCTCTCCTTTCAGCTTATCTTCCCATCGTTTTGCGTGTATCTTGCATGTTCCTACTTTCTTATTGTTTCCTCCAGTTAGCTTCTTGAAGGCAGGAACTATTTTTTACCTTTCTTTGTATCTGCAGGACTTTGCATAAACACCTGATACAAGTAAGCACTTAATAATAAATGCTTATTGACTGTCTTTTCGGGACCCTTTTCTCTTCTCTGTCTATACCATTTCCCTTCTAATCTCATCAACTTCCATGGATTAAGTCTTCAAATGTATGACAATTCTCAGACCTACTTAACCAACCCTCATCTCCCTTCTGAGTCCAGTCTTGCCTTTCTATTAGACATCTCAAATTGAATGTCCCCAAAACATCTTAAAACCAACATGTCCAAAACTGAACTCATTATCTTTGCCCTAAACACTCCCCTCTTTCTATTACTATTGAGGGAATCACCATCCTCCTAGTCCCTCACGTTCATGTGTAGGGATCATTCTGGATTCACTATCTCTTACAACCCCACATTCAATATGGTGCAAAGGCTTGTCAGATTCACCTTTGCAGCATCTCTTGAAATACACAAAACTTCTCTTCTTTGATGCTGCTGTGCTCCTGGTACAGGTTCTAGTTGCCTCACTCCTGGACTATTGCAATAGCCCGTGGGCCTCCAGGCTTACCCTATTCTAAACTATCCACCATTCAGCCCCCAAAGTGGTATATCTAAAGCACAGGTCCCACCAAGTCACCCTCTCTCCTTATAAAGACAAACAAGATCATCTAAAACTTAAAATCTGCTAACAGATATTCTTTCCTCTTGGTTCTTCACCTTTCTTCAGAAAGGAGGAGGACCATTATTAAATTTTCAGTTACTTAAGAGTTTGAGATTTTTTTAGATCCTTTCATTTGCATTGTTGTAGTCACTATGCATATTTTATGATCCCATTTCTTTCACACCACATCTGTTCCTAAACTGTGCACTTTGTAAGAGGATTTCTTGGAAAGTATATTATGTCCAATCAAAATATATCCATGAATTAAAAAAAAAAACTAAAGAGAGTAGACTGGGGATGGTACGGGGAATGATTATGATAGCTGCCTTCAAATATTGTGATTAGAAAAAATAAAACAAAAAAATTTAAAAGGGAGCAGCTAGAACAGTGGCTCTGAAGTCTGGAGGATTTGAGCTCAAATGTGACCTAAGATACTAACTAGCTAACTATGTAATTCTGGGCAAGTCATTCAACTCCAATAGCCTCCAAAAATAAAATAAAATAATATGGGGCTGAATTGTGAGCAATGAGTTACAAGTTGAAGAGACAGATTTAGGTTTGATGTCAGGAAAAATTTTCTAATAATTAGTGCTATCCAGGTTTGAAATGGGTTTCCTCAGAAAGAGTGAGATTTCTATCACTGGAGGTATTCAAGTGAAGGCAGACAGACAAAGCCATTATTAAGGATGTTATAGAAGGGAATATGGTTCAGAACTAGATTGTAGGAGAGGGTCTTACCGTCTCTGTCAGCCAAGAGTTTCTGTGATTTTATGAAAACTCTCCTCCTGTTTTTTTATGAAATATTCCTAGATTATTAGATATAATCTACAGTGCCTGGCACACAGTAAGCACTTAATAAATGTTGATTGATTAACCTGCCCTTCCTTCTCAGGGACTTTAGCACTTTGACCCATAGCATCCCTTCAGCAACCAATCACATACCGCTTTATGACATTGCTGGAGCTGTTGTTTATCTTTCAGCATGATGCAGTAGATAGGGTTGCTGGCCTTGAACCTGGCAAACCTGGGGGAAGGGAAGGTCAATTTTGCCTCTGACATAAACTGAATCTGGACAGGTCATCTAATCTCTTAAGTGTTTTTAAACAACCCTTTTTAAGACTTCCATTGAACTTGTGATGGAAAGTCAGCTGCATCCAGAGAGACATAAAGCTCTGGAAACTGAATGTGGATCAAAGAATTGTATTTTCACCTTTTTTTGGTTGTTATTGTTTGTTTGCTTATTTTTTCTTTTTTCCCCCTTTTGATCTGATTTTTCTTGTGCAGCATGATGAATATGGAACTATATTTAGAAAAATTGCACATGTTTAACCTATTTTGGATTGCTTGCTGTCTAAGGGGCAGGGGAGGGGGGGAAGGAGGAAGAAAAATTTGGAACACAAGATTTTGCAAAGATGAATGTTGAATTATCTTTGCATGTATTTGGAAAAATAAAATACTTAAAAAAAAAAACTCTCTATTAAAGAAAAGCTGCCATCTAGTTTTGGGAGAGGGTTTCTCCTCACCTGAGAATTTGCCAAATGAATGAAACCATAGGTATAATCCCTATCTGTCCCTGCCATAATTTAATTTTTTGAATTGCAATATGCTTGGTCTTTCCAGATAGACTGAAAGCTACGTGGAGGCAAGGAATTACCCAGCCCAAGGCCAGATGCTTAACTAATCCAGATCAAGGGATTCCCATAACCTTTGTCTCACCCAGTAGAGAAAGTCAGGTTGTACAGAGACTTCTTTCTTTATTGCTGGAAGTCTAAGTAGCATCTGGTCTTCGACATTTCTCCTTCTTTGGGCTCCCAGGATAGCATTCTCCTAATTCTCCACCTCCACTGGAAATACCCAGTAGACATGGTAATAGGAATATGGTGATCTGCTCTAAATCCACCATCTGGGTCTTCTCTCCTCTCATCTTCCCCTAAATCCCTGAATTTAACATAGTGCCTAGCATATAACAGGCAGCTGGATAGGGCAGTGGATAAGAGCTCTGGGGTCTGGAATCAGGAAGACCTGAGTTCAAATACAGCCTCACACACACAACTAGCTGTCTGACCCTGGGCAAATCAACTAATCTCTGCCTACCTAAATTTCTTCTGTAAATGGGGGTTAAAAATTGCACCTGCCTCTCAGGTCCCAAGGGTTGCTGAGGGGCTGAGAGATAACATTTATAAAGCACTTTGCAAATTTACAGTGATTTATAAATGCAACCTACAATTAATTACAGTAAGCACTTAATAAATGCTTGGTGACTAGCTATTGTACTCATTTTCAGCATTTTAATTTAGAATTATAATACAAAAATTGGGCTTCTCATCCCACCCTTACTCCATCCCTTCTACAAAGGACCTCATTTCTTTTCTTTTTTGGAGGCTTTTGAATCAGTTTAGGTGACTTGCCTAGGATCACACAGCTACTAAGTGTCTGAGGTTGGTTTTGAACTCAAATCCTCCTGACTCCGAGGCCTGTGTTCTATCCATTGAGTCACACAACTGTCTCAAAAATCCTTATTTCTATGGAGAGCACTGCCATCCTCCAACTTGCCCAGATATGAAACTTTAACTGCATCTTTGATGCGTTCCTCTCCCCAATGTCCAGTCAATTGCCAAGTCTTAGATGAGATCTAGGATAAAATACAACAACCTTCCCAGCTTGATATTTAAAGCCCCACACAATCTTTTTTCAACTGCTGTCATTAGCTATATTTCTCCCCTTCTTATGCTATATTCGCTTTCCCATCTCTTCCTTTCAGAATCTTGATGCGCCTTTAAAACTCAGCTCAGGTGTCACCTCTTCCTTCAAAGCTCTTTTGTTCTCCCCAGATATTAATACTCTCTCCCTCCTCAAATCACCTTGTACTTATCTCTACCCACTATAGCTACTTCCAGTAGAATATAAGCTCTTTGGGGACAGGAAATGGTTTTTGGTAGGGGTGGTTAGGGATGGAGGGAAGGGGATTTTGTACCTGCAACATCCACTACAGTGCCTGACACATAATAGGTGCTTTCTATGATAAGCATTTGTTGAACCGATGGCTTCTCCATGGCAGAGGGCCTGACTTATCAAAAATGTCACATCTGGCAGCCCTGCAGGAGCCAGGGGGTCACTGCATTACATACGTCTGTACTAGGGCCCTGCCACACTCTCAGGAGATTTTGACCTTCTTCCAGAACAAGGCTAGGAAAGAAGCTCCCTGCCGTACCCTGCCTTGCTTTGCCCCACAGCCCTGCTAGGCCCTTCCCTGTACTACCCTTTATGAGGCTGCTCTCTTCCTCTGAAGCCAGGAAGCCACGTGAGCTAGGATGCACCTGTGCTGTGGAAAACCGGACTCATGGATGCACTTGGTGGGAACTTCCCCATTTGGATGCTGCTAGTTGCATAGATTCCCAGCATTTGTTCAGTGCTGAGTAGCCCTGTATTAGCTGTTGACTGATTCACAGACAGCTATCCTACCTGGTTTCCATCTTTAAAAAACTTGTAATTGTATAGAGAACTAAGAGGATAGTGGGAAAATCCCCAGTTCAGAGGGCTTGAATCCCAGCTCCTGTTTACTATGTGAGTTTGGATAAGTCACCTGACCACTCTAGGTCTGAATTTCCTTATCTATAAAATGGAGGGGAGAGAGAGAGAGTTGTGCTAGACCGTGTCCAAAGTCCCTTTTGGCCCTAGCAATTTTTGGAAATGATATATGTATAAACAATTTTTGCTAATTAGCTACATTAGTCATCAGTTACTCAATTTCTCAAGACTTCTAATTCCTTAAGCAGTAAAAATGGGAGGGTTGGCCTAAGGCAGATTTTTTTTTCCTGAGGCAATTGGGGGTAAGTGACTTGCCCAGGGTCACACAGCTAGGCTGTGTTAAGTGTCTGAGGCCAAATTTGAACTCAGGCGCTCCTGACTTCAGGGCTGGTGCTCTATCCACTGCACCATCTAGCTGCCCCAAAGCACCCTATTCTTAACCTGGGGGGTATGATCTTTTAAAAACTATTTTGATAACTACATTTCAATATAATTGCTTCCCTTTATAATCATATATCTTAAGAGCCTTATTCAGAAAAGGGGGGGGTTCCATAGGTTTCACCAGAATGTCAAAGGATTTCATGACACACAAAAAAGTTAAGAATGCCTGGCTTAGATTCTCAAAGACCCTAACTCTAAACTACAGAGGCACCAGGACATAGTGGATAGAATGCTGGATCTGGCATCCAAAAGACTGGACTAAATGCCTATCAACGGAGGCAACTAGGTGGCGCAACTAAAAGAGCACCAGCCCTGAAGTCAGGAGTACCTGAGTTCAAATCTGCACTCAAACCCTTAACACTTCCTAGCTGTGTGACCCTGGACAAGTCACTTAACCTCAGCCAAAAAAAAAAAAAAAGCCTACCAATGATTAGCTCTGTGGCCCTAGAAAAATAACATTTCTGAGCCTGTTTTCTCCATCTATGAAATGAGAATGGCAATATATGTACCACCTGCTTCAGAGTTGAGTGCTCCCTAAATGTCTACAAACAGATGATATTCTATCAGGAGAAATGACAGCAAATTTCACCAAGAGCAGCAGAAAACCAGAAATACCTTGAGCTACAAAGAATGGCAATGGGGTGCCTTGGGCCCTTCCTATGCTTTTTATCACTAAATTCCTATTCAGATCCTTGGAAAACCATTGGACCACCCTGTAAGGTTTCTCACAGAAGGAGTCAGCGGGATAGTTTCCACCCTCTCCCTCCCCTAAGTCTCTCAAGATTTTCCTACCAGCCCCCCGCCCCCCACCCCAGCTGTTAGATCGGGTCAGCACCGAAAATGGGGACACTGCAGTCAGCCTCATCTGGTTTGGGATTCTTTCCCCAAGCATCATCAGCGGGTCTTTCCGCCAGCCACATGACTAACCTTCAGTTACTCAATGAAGCACAGTCTGCCCAAATGTATGTGTCGGTGTGTGAGTGCCTGTGTGTTGCTAGGAGTTGGGGAGCGTGTGTGGGGGGTTGGAGTGCCAGACTCAAAGTTCGAGCTTAAGAGGAGCCCACACCCCCAGGATCCAGCCGGAGAGCCTAGAGGGAATCTAGGTGGTCACCAGAAGGGGAAAATGAGGCCCACACAGGATGCCTTAACTTGCCCAAGATCATACATTTCAGGGACGGGAGAAATGCGTTTCCGCAGGACCACACACTGCTGGACAGTGGGAGAATCCCCAGAAGAACTCGGCCTCCGCATGCCCTGCCAATCCAAATATTCTTCCTGCTCGGTCACTAGCCATAAGGCTTCCCTTTCCCTGGAGCATAAGGAAACAGATCTGGGCCGATTCCGGGCCCAGGAGTCTGGCCCCTGAGGGGACGTGGGCCCCCGGTGCTCCCACAGGCCCGAGTGATTCCAAAGCCCTCCTCCCTGGGGTGCAATATTGCCCTAGGCATCTGAGAGGCAGCAGGCTTCGGAGCTCCCTACGGCTGCCTGTTTTTAATCTCCCCCTCCTCCCCCCTTATAATTGAACCTGAATGCACAGGCTAAGTAAGTCTCAAAAGTCAAAGGTGACCGAGACCCAGCGGCGCTTGGGTGCCGGCTCTCCCTCGGGCCGAGGACAAAGGTGTGTGAGGGAAAGCTAAGCTTGGGCCGGGCCCAAGTCCCGGGGACTGATCCCTGGGAAGCAGCTCTCCCTTTCAGCGTCCACCCAGCAGGGAAACAGTTAAAGAAACCGGCTATTCAGGCCTCCGGAGCTGTGAGCTCAGAAATTTCCACTAGGATTAAATTCCCTTCAAGTGGAAAGTCAGGCCAAAGTCTCTCCCGGAGCCAGTGCGGCCCTCCTCCGCGGGGCCCTGGCTAGGCTGGGAGGTCCATGGCCGGCCGGCTGCGGGCATCAGAGAGGGTTAGACAGAGGAGGATGAGCTGGGGCGCTCAGGAGCAGCACTCACCCTGGAGACGCCATCGGAGCCGGGCAGGGCAGGGCGGGCAGGCGAGGTCTGGGCTCGGGCTCCGGCTCCGGCTCCGGCCCCCCGGCTGCTCCGGTTTCCTCTGGTGCAGAACGGTGAGTCACTCTGACTCGGGCTCGGAAAGGAAAGCCCTAGGGTGGAGCTTGCCCCTAAGATAACCAGGGATTGCACAACCGACTGTGCTCCAGGGCACTGCTCCAGGGACTGCGCTGGCTGGGGATGAGCCGGGCGGCGGCGGCGGCGGCGGACATGTGGGGATGGAGCCTGAGCACCTCGCATCCTCGCTGGCCGGAGCTCCCGCAGCCGAGTGGGGAGGGGGGGCGGCGGGCGCGCGGGGGCGGGGGGCGCCTGGGAGGCTCGCCTCCCCTCCTCCCCGGGGCAGACCTGAGCCCGAGGATCCTCGCGGTGGCCCTGCCTCGGGTGGAGGAGCAGCTGTCAGGCTGGCCCAGGAGGGGCAGGGACCCTTGTCTGAGGCTCCCTCTGCAGCCCTCGGAGCACGGCGTGGCGCGGAGCAGGAGCTCACCACCAAATCCCTCCCGACTTGGACTCCGAGGGCTGCCCGGGGCCTTAGAGAGCGTCTGGAAGCGCCGTCATTGCTTCCCGCAGAGCGGCTAAATGAGTGAATGAATCAATGAAATTCACATCAGTGCAATTCACCGACACGTGACTCGCCGAACCACAGGTGCTCGGAAACCCGGAGATAAAAACACTTCCTTTGGAGGAGGGATGGGGGAGGGAGACGAGCATTTATGAAGCACCACTATATACCGGGCAGGTGCCCCACAGATTTTATCTTATTTCGTCATCACAACCTGGGAGGTAGATGCTATTGCCATTCCCATCTTACACTTGAGGAAACTGAGGCAGACACGTAAGGTGACTTGTCTAGAGTCATAGAGTTAGGAAGTATCTGAGTCCCTATTTGATTATTGTTTCCTTTTTTTTTTTTAATTTAATTTGATGTGTAGTTTTAATGCACATTGCTTTATGTATCATGTTGGGAGAGAAAAATCAGAGTAAAAGGAAAAAAATCAGAGGAGATCTGGTATATAGTGGTGCTTCATAAATGCTCGTCTGTAGGCGCATCAGTCTGTCCATTATGTCACCGAACTAGCTGCCAAATGAGACAGAGGTTCTTAACCTTTTTTGCACCATGGATTCCTCAGCAGAATCATGTTTTTTTTGTTGTTGTTGTTGTTGTTGTTTTTTTTAATGCATAAGGTAAAATGCATAGGATTGAGATGGAAATCAATTAAATTGAGATAAATGTACCCAAATATATTTCAAAAAATTCATGGACCCCCAAGATTCCAAATCCCTGCTAGTACAACCCACCTAATTGAGGAAATAGTTCCAGAAAGGAGTGATTTATCCTGTTCCACAGATTTCAGAACAACCACCTGCATCTTGATATCAGGCAATCTACCCAAGCTATGGAACTTACTCCCATTCTCCTTTCTCAGAACAGATTGCTAACAAACCTTGCCCACAACTAAAGTGAGACCTAACTCAGGGTGCATTAAAAAAAAAAAAAAAGACACTGGATTTCCAAAGACATGTTATTGAATTCCATTTCTTCTACTGAGTACCAATGTGAATCTGGGGAAATCATTTATCCGCTCTGGGCCTAAGTTTCCTCATGGGGGAAAAAGAGTCACATCAGATGATTACCAGGAGGCAGCATCATTCTACAGAGAGTGCTGAATGTATAGTTCCAAAGGACTTTTTTTGTATCCCTACCAAGGCTAATTGACTGCTCTTTAATATGGATGCAAAAATAAAAAATGGCATTGTAATGACACCAGAGATTTGGAGCTGGACTTCATAAACCATGTGGTCCTCACCCTTTATTTTAGAGAGGAGGAATGAGGTATTGACATGACCATCCAGGCAGCAAAACAATCAGACGGGGATTCAAACCACAATGAAGGCTCTTTCCATTGTACCACCTAGCCCCATTTCTGTTGGAAGGTATAGTAATACAAAAGCAAAAGCCTGCTTTCAAAAACTATGATACCAGGAAGATAGATGTGTATAGTCGAGGGATGAAACAGGTATTTGTCATGTCCCTGTCATCTGTAGAGCTCTTACCCTAAGAAATAGGAGCTAGGAGAAGTAATTCTTTTGTTTTCAGTCTGCATGACCTTGGAACAAAAATCACTTCTCCTTCTGGGCCTCAATTTCCTCATCTGAAAATGAGGGAGAGTTGAGCTCAATAGCATCTGAGGCTTGTCAACAACCCTCTAAAAAGACCAGAAGAAGGGTATTTCCATTTGGAAACCTGGGGAGCTTCCCCTGAACTGTGGCTCTCTAGCATATGCACAGCCATTGATCCCTGCTGGTCAATAATAAAGGCTACAGTTTTCAGATTTTTCCATTTGCATCTATTGAGGCACTGAGTTAGGTGCTGGGAATAGAAATCCAAATGAGACAACCCTTGCCCTTTGGAAGCTTATGCTCTACTACAATGATACCACAGATCCATGGAGTTTTGAAGGAAGAAGCACAGTTTTCAAACAGGTTTTAGCTCCTTGGCCCATCATAACTACATAATGACATAGGTAGGACTTCGTATTATCATTTTACAGATAAAGGAGGTTGATATTCATTGACAACAAAACACTTAAATAGTAGCTTATATATGATATCTTATTTGATCCTCACAACAACCCTGTGAAGTAGATGCTATTATTGTTTGCTCTTTACAGAGAGGAAACTGATATTTGCTTAGGGTCACACAGCTTGCTAATGCTCCTCCTTCTTTTCCTTCTCTTTCTCCTCCTCCTCCTCTTCTCCTCCCCCCTCCTCCTCTTTCTTCTCCTCCCCTTATTACTACCACCACGACCTACCACTATTACTACCACTTCTACCACCACTACTACCACTACTACTATTAACTACTACTACTACTACTACCTTAGCCTATTATTACCATCACTCCAACCACTACTACTACCACTAATATTACCTTCCATTATCACTACTACTATTACCACTACTACCACCCACTACCATTATAACCACTACCATCACCACCTACTATTACTATACCACCACTACAACCGCTACTACTACCACCAATACTACTACAACTATTACCACTATTATCACCCACTGCTATTACAACCACTATCACCACCACCACCACCTAACATATAACACTTTTTTTGAAGTTTTTTATTTTCAAAACATATACAAGGATAACTTTTTCAATGATGACTCCTGAAAAACCTTGTGTTCCAATTCCCCCCCTTCCCCTACCTCCTCCCTTACCTATCATGTGATCCAATATATATTAAATGTGGCAAAATATATATAATATTTAATACTTTAAAGTTTTCAAAACTTTTAGATAGATTCTATTCCAATTGAAATGTTATCTCACAACAACTTGTAAGACGTGCCATTATCATTGATTCCATTTAAGAAATAAGGAAACGGGGCAGCTAGATGATAGAAGTCCTCCTGAAGTCAGGAAGACCTGAGTTCAAATGTGACCTCAGACACTTAATATGTCTTAGCTGTTTGACTCTGGGCAAGTCACTTAACCCCAATTACCTCAGCAAAAGAAAGAAAGAAACAGTCTGAAAAGTTAAAAAGCATTTACCTAGGATCATACAACTAATAAATATCTGAGGCTGAACTTGGGTTTTCCTGACCCCAATTCTAAGATCCTATCCTTAGGTCCTTTTAGTTTGTTTCAAGGAAGCTAATCAGTTTGATGAATTTACTGGAAAGTGAGCTTTGGGGACTTGAAGCATCCCTTTCCATGGAGGGTATGAATATATCCACTGATAATCTCAATGAGAGATTTCTGGAGGGTTGTCTAGAGTGCCAAAAAGAACTGAGTCATGGAAGGGAGTAGTAAAACATAAATTGTGCTCTCCCACACAACCATGAGTTATATGCACATCAATGTAGGTTTGATAGGAAATAGTGGTTTTCTCTAGCATCTCCAAATTCATTTCCCTTTCAAGGGTAAGGTCCTTGGGGACAGTACCATAACTCTGGAGTCTTACATGTCCCCGGAATGAAGAAGGCATTCATTGAAGTGCTAGGAGGTGCCTCTCAAGCAACCCCAAATTTGTTTTCCTTCCATGGGAGTCCAAATCCTTAGCGAAAGGGAAGGGGAAAGGGAGCAAGCATTTATAAATATGTGCCAGGCATCATGCTAAGCACTTTACAGCCATCATCATCTCATTTGATCCTCACAATAACCCTGGGATGTAGTTGCTATTATTACCTACACCTCTCCCCCCCCTTTACAGATGGTTAAGTGACCTGCCATGGACCATGCAGCTAGTAAGTCTTTGAGGCTGCATTTGAACTTGTCTTCCCAATTCCATTATCTATTAGGACACTTCACTGCCTTTTCTAGAAGACTCAAGGATAACCTTATAGGTCCTCCTGGGGTGACTATGGGATATTCTGGGGTGTGAGGAATTGAGAATTGTGTTGATTTATTTATAGATTATGAAGAATTCTTTTCCTGTATTTTGTTTGTGAAAGACTGTTTAGTACCCAAAAACAATACTAATTTTTGTTCTTTCACGGGATGTTGGAGAGCAACATGAACTATCCTGAAGTTTCCAGAGCAAAATCTGGTTTGAAACAAACTAGCCAAAGTGGAATGATGATCATTACTATTTTTAAAAAACCCCAAGACTAAACCCATTATTCCCCATAACACCATGGCTTGGGATGCTAGACCTTAGATTTTATATAAATGAAGAAACTCAGGCTCAGAGAGGCAAAAATATCCAGCTTTCATATAACCCTTTAAGGTTTGTGATGCTCTTCAGATATGTTATCTCATTGGACCTTCACAACTTTAAGAGGAATAAGGTGCTTTGATATGATCCTCATTTTATAGATGAGGAAACTGAGGCAGACTACTTAAGTGACTTGACCAAAGTCCATGCAGCTAAAATGTAACACAACCGGAGACTCTCTTAACTTTCTAAGTATAGGGCTCATTTTGTCATGGCTGATATGTATTGAGTTCCTAGTGTGTACAGAGTTTGGGGGCGGGGCGCGAAGATTGCTAAGAAATTATAAAACAGGGCTGGTCCTTAAGATGTTTGCATTCCAGTGAAGATATATGAAAGGATGACAATTCAGCAAATCTTTGTTTAATAAGATCTTGGGTTCATGGATCTTTGAATGTAGAATAAGGGACAGGATATGTAAAAACAATGGTATTTATCTAGAACTTTAGACATATTTAGACATATTCAATTCTCTGAACCTCACAATGTCCTTATGAGACAGGAAGCATATATAATATTATTCCCACTTTAAAATAAGAAAATTGAGGTCCAGAGGAATTTAGTGCTTCCCCATGGTCAATTAAACAGGGACATCAGTTTTTCATGGGCTCTTTGGTAATATATTGAAACCAACATCACTCAGTCAAGTCTTTATTAAGTGCCTGTTTATGTGTCAGAGCATGTACTAAGTGCTGGATGTACAAAAGGCAAAAATCAGTCCCTGCTGTGAAGGAGCTCACAATCTAATGGCAGAGACAACATGGAACAGCTCTGTACAGAAAAGGTATAAGTGGGATAAAGTAGAACTAATCGGTAAAAGTAGGTATGAGAATCGAGGGCAATCAAGAAAGGCTATGAATCTGTGGTAGAGAAATTAAGAAGAGGGATGACTTGGGAGGGAAAGAAAATGAGGCATTATCAAACAATGGTTCTTTGACATGGGTACCACAGGCGTTATTATGACCATTTTATAGATGAGTTAAAATTTAAAACTCACACTTATCCATCATCACACAGAGTAAAAAGGATGACCAGGATTTGAAACCAGGGCTGCTGACTCTACTGAATTTGCCACAGGATACTAGATCAAAATATTGGATTGAGGAAGCCTTCATTTTACAGATGAGGAAATTGTGGGCCAGAGACATTAAAAAATTATAGCGGTAGTAATCCTCAGAGATAAGATTTGAATTCATGTCTTCTGATTCCAAAGCATTCCCCACTGCCTAAAAAATCTTTTAAAAGGCTTTGACTTGATTGTCTCATCCCTCATCTTATCTCTCTTCCCTTTCACACTCAAAAATCATAGAAAAAGGCTTCTACCTTCTTTGCTCACACTCTTTTCTCCACCTCTTCTGACTTCTGACCTCTCCCTTACCCTCAAACTGCTCTCCCTCCAAGTTTACCAATAGCCTTTTGCTCAGAATCGAGCTATAGTGACTTCTCTGTAACTTTTCACACTGCTGATCATCAGGTCCAAAGGCCTGGCACACAGTAAACACTTAATACATGCTTATTGGCTTTTGAAATGCTGGGGTTGACCACCCTCTGCTGGATGTGCCCTCCCACTAGGTTTCTTTGACACTGCTTTCTTCTGGTTCTCCTCCTACCTGTCTGACCACTCCTCCTCAGTTTCCTTTGCTGCTTCATCATCCATCTTCTGCCCCTTAACTGTGGGTGTCCCCCAAGGCCCTCTTCTCTTCTGGCTCTGTACCCTTTCTCTTTATGATCTCATCAGCTCCCATGAGTTCAATCCAGCCTTGGTCTCCCTCTTGAGCTTCAGTCCTTCAATATCAGCTGACTATTGCTGGATCTCACCTGGGAGTGGTGTTCATAAGCATCTCAAACTCAACATGTCCAAAATGGAACTCATCTACTCTCTCTAAATTTCCCTTTTTTCAGTTGGGGATACCACTATACTCACTGTCACCCAGTTTGCAACCTCATCACCAGCCTCAACTCATCTCTCTCCTTTACCCATCAAGTTCTCTTCAAGTTTTGTTAATTCCATTTCTTCAACTTTCACATCCATCTCCTACTCCCTGCTCACAAGACCATTACTCTAGTTAAGGTTCTTATCATCTCCTCTGGACTATTTTTCTCAATTAACAGGTAAATATTTTTTAACATTCTTTTAAAAAATGTATTCCAAACGGGGACACTAATACATTGTTGGTGAAATTGTGAATACATCCAGCCATTCTGGAAAGCAATTTGGAACTATGCTCAAAAAGTTATCAAACTGTGCATACGCTTTGATCCAGCAGTGTTTCTACTGGGTTTAGATCCCAAAGAGATATTAAAGAAAGGAAAGGGACCTGTATGCGCCAAATGTTTGTGGCAGCCCTTTTTGTAGTAGCTAGAAACTGGAAACTGAGTGGATGCCCATCAATTGGAGAACGGTTGGGTAAATTGTGGTATATGAATGTTATGGAATATTATTGTTCTGTAAGAAACGATCAGCAGGATGAATACAGAGAGGCTTGGTGAGACTTATATGAACTGATGCTAAGTGAAATGAGCAGAACCAGGAGATCATTATATACCTCAACAATGATACTGCATGAGGATGTATTCTGATAGAAGTGGATTTCTTCAACAAAAAGAAGATCTAATTCAGTTTCAATTGATCAAGGATGGACAGAAGCAGCTACACCCAGAGAAAGAACACTGGGAAATGAATATAAACTGCTTGCATTTTTGTTTTTCTTCCCAGGTTATTTTCACCTTCTGAATCCAATTTTTCCTGTGCAACAAGAGAACTGTTCGGTTCTGCACACATATATTCTATCTAGGATATACTGTGACATATTTAACATGTATAGGACTGCTTGCCATCTGGGGAAGGGGGTGAAGGGAGGGAGGGGAAAAGTCAGAACAGAAGTGAGTGCAAGGGATAATGTTGTAAAAAAATTACTCAGGCATGGGTTCTGTCAATAAAAAGTTATAATAAAGAATGTATTCCAAATTCTCTTTCTCCCTCTCCTACTCCCCTTGAGAAGGTGAGGAATTTGATGTCAATTATATATGTAAAGTCATGAAAACATGTTTACATATTGTCCATATTGCAAAAAACACCACCATCATCAAAACAAAAAACAAACAAAAAAAGATCAAAATAAACCCCCAAAAAAGAGAGAAAGAGAAGTTTGAAAGCATGTTTTGATCTGTATTTGGACTTCATCAATTTTTTCTCTGAAAATGGATAACATTTTTCATCATAAGTCTTTTGGAACTGTCTTGGATTATTGTATTGCTAAAAAGAGCTAGTCATTCACAGCTGATTTTCATACAGTGTTATTTTACTGTATACCATGGTCTCCTGGTTCTGTTCACTTCACTCTGCATCGATTCATATAAGACTTTTCAAAGTTTTTCTGAAATCATCCTGCTTGAAATTTCTTATAGCACAATAGTATTCTAGCACAATCATCCACCACAATTTGTTCACTTATTTCCTACTTGATAAGCATCCCCTCAATTTTCAGGCCAAAGAACTTTTCTAAAATTCTATACAAGTCATTTCTTCCTCCATTCAAAACATTTATAGGCTCTCTGGCCTAAAAGAAAAAACCACAAATTCATCAGCAATGAAAGCCTTTGCAATTAGTCTTCAACGTCCTTCTCTAGAATCACTATATATTACTGCTCCACGTACATAATATGTTGGTGCCAACATTCTGTTCTTCCCTGAATTCAGCATTCCATCCCCAGCATCATGACTTTACTATTATTTCCTCTTTTCTGGGAATACCAGCTCATCTCATCTCTGCTTTTAACCATTCCTGCTTCCATGAAGGGTCATGGGCCAACTTCTACAGGAAGGCTTTCTGGCTTCCCATATTGTTAGTTTTCTTTCCCTTCTGATGTAACCATGTAATAGCTTACATTTATAGAGTGATTTGTGATTTGCAAAGTACTTTACAAATACATCATTTGATCTTCACAACCACATTGGGAGACAGGAAATATTATTATCCCCATTTTCTAGATGAGGAAACTGAAACAGAGATTAAGTGATCTTCCCAGTCATACAGCTAGTATCTGATGCTGGATTTGAACTCATGTTTTCCAGCCCTTAGAGTTCTATTCATTATGTCATCTAGCTGTCTCAAATATACAATGTACCTATGTATATATACACATACATATACATATACACATACAAATGGCTACATATATGCTTATCTACTTATTCTCCCTGCTCTAATCCATCTCCAAAAGACTATAAGCACTTAAGTGGAGGGACCATTTTCTATTCTGATTTTGTCATGAGTATCCTGAGTGCCTTGAATAAAATAGGTGCTTCATGAGACTCCATTGCATTTAATTGGACTGTTAAAATCTGTCAGTATTTCCAGTATAGTCACACTGAGGCACAAAAGCCTATGACTTGGGAACTAGATGATTTACACTGGAGATGGCCCGCTGACTTCCTGGAGGATTCTAAGAATGCAGCTACTCCCTTAGATTTGTGCCTAGCCTTTAGAACTTAGTTTGTGGGCCTTGTCAGACCTCAGGCTCCATGGGCAGAGCCTTCTAAGGATTACTACTGACCCCTCCATGCCACAGAGAACCAGCAGAGAACACAAGGAGAGTTCCCCTTGCATTGCCCAAAAGCCAGCTTTTCTCACACAAATTCTAGCTTCCTTTTTTTCTGTGCTTATTTAATGTCACACAGGAGTGGCCCAAACAGGAAGTATCAGGGCTTGGACTTTCCTCTACAGACTCTCAGGGGAGGAGATGGGGTGAGGGGATTTGTGTTCTGACTCTGAATTGCTGGATCACTGGCTCACAGATGGGAGAGCTTAAAGGGAATTGAGAGATCATACTCCTCTTAGGATGCACAAGCAAACAAATGCCCAGAAAAGTGAAATCCCTTGCTTAAGGTCAGACACAGATAATGAAAGCCATAGAACCCCATAAAGAACTTGTATATACCTTTGGTAGCTATTTTGTGAGTTTTGTTTTGTTTTGTTTTGCCCCTCATTGTATCCCCAATGCTTAGGACAGCATCTGGACACATAAATATCAGGTTGCCTGACATATGTTAAAGCAGAGATTTTTTCTGGGTATGGGTTAACTCAGGTCTCTGGATCCCTGCTTCTGTATTTTCCAGTAGAGGCTTTATTCAAGAGATCTGGGATACAAACTAACATTTCTGAGGTCCTGTTCTTTGGCTCCCCAAATACATTATTTTGGAACTATGGGAACATTTACAATGCTAGAGGTCTCTATGTTCTGCCCACCACTTCCTAAAGCTGTTTATTGATGGCCATGAGCTGATTACAAGAAAAGTGAAATCACTTGCTTAAGGTTAGATACAGATAATGAAAGTCATAGAGCCCCATAATGAACCTGTATATAACTTTGTAGCTATTTTTGTGAAGTTTCTTTTGTTTTGTTTTGCCCCTCATTGTATCCCCAATGCTTAGAACAGCACCTTGACACATGTTAAAGCAGTGATTTCTTCTGGGTATGGGTTAACTCAGGTCTCTGGATCCCTGCTTCCATATCCCCCAGGGGAGGCTTTATTCAAGAGATCTGGGGTACAAGCCAGCGTTTCCGAGGTCTGTTCTTTGGCTCCCCGAATACATTATTTTGGAATTATGGGAACATTTGCAACACTACAGGTCTGCCTACCATTCCCTAAAGATGGTTATTGATGGCCACGGGCAGATTACAATCATGAATCTGAGGATTCTGACCTTATGCCCAACTTAAGCGCAGAAAAAACAGAACCTACTATAACTTGCTTGAACCTGAAACCCGATCTCAATCCCTTTTGTTTGATAAGCAGAATATAAAATAATGAAGTCTCGCAATATACATATGTGTGCATGAATGTGCATGTATACACATATATACACGTATGAGTATGTATATATACATGCACATACATTTGTATGTGTGTGTTTATATGTGTACACACACACACACACACACACACACACACACATACACACACACACACACATGCTTTCCTGAGGGGGGAGAAATATATTCCGAAATAAATATCAAAACCAAAGATATCAATAAAAATGTTTAAAAATAGAAAGTGGAAAGCCAAGCACTGGACATTACTATACCTGAAGTCACTTCTCCTCTCTCTGAACATCAGTTTCCCCCATGTGTACAATGGGAGGGTTGGACTGGATGATCTCTACTTCACATTTCTGTTCTGAAATCCTGTGACTTCATACCATCTTGGCACACGTAGACAAGTTCTATTTTCATATCCAGTGAGCATGGCCTCGTACCCATAAATAGCAGCCAAGACATCTATGATTTTATGAGTAGCAATCACATCCCTTACTTCAAAAGACCCATGACTAATTATTGGGCAGACTTCATGAATCCCTACTTTAGCCAACTGACATTCCACTAGATCAATCAGGTGACAGTGGGCCCCTGGGCCCTTACCTAGGCTCATCCTCTCATAACAAACACGCCCAGTCTGCCATAGAGTCTGTAAGTGAGGTCTTCCAGGTTACTAGGGCCAGCCAGAGCCTGTTCTCTGCCAGCCTGGCCTTTGAGAATCCTGGGTTACTTCATGTCACAATGAAACATCAGAATGAAAGTCAGCAGCCCATTACATTCCAATTTGATCATTTTGTAATTCCCACATTGGGCCACCAGGGGGCAACTGAAGATTTGGATCCATTTCTGATATCTGTAAATTGCATCATAAATTTCACAAAGTTATGTCAAACTCCTGAGACCCACACTCTGTAGGGATCTTGGTCGACCTCGCCTTCCCATGTCCTGTCAGAAATCCCAATAATGTCCCTACGATGAAATTTTCCCTGTAAAGTCTACTTTTGGCCATGCCGGATTTACTGCTCTGCTTTGGGTCAATCCCCCATGGCACTCTGCCTCATGGATCTTTCTCCTTACTCCTCCCCCATGCCATGTTGTTTCTCCTAACACCATCATCTCCTGTGGTGTCTCTCCAGACCCCACTTCTCCTCTTTATAGCTAACTCTTTTTGGGGGACTAAGTCCCTTTCAGGATTTAACCTGTGAGCTATAGACATACCCCAACTTCATAGAGTGATTCCTTTCTCCTGGTAAATGGCAAGTTCTACTAGGGAACTTGCTCTTTCCATTATTAATTATTAAAAACCCCTTTCTATGCTCTCCCAACTCTAGTTTATATTTACCATTCTTAGCATCTACTATAGCTATTCATCTTCTCTGTAATCTTTCCCTCTTAAAAAATCTATTTTTTGCCAAAGAGAATGGACTTTGTGAATTATTCATATGACCAAACCCCAACTTTTGATGCCTACCATCATTTGGTATCTCCCACCATCACCCACATCAGAGAGACTGAGGGAAAAAAAAAACTAACAAGATTATGAAAAGAAAGTCAACTAGCTAGAAAAGGAGATCTAGAATCTTAAGGAAGAAAATGACTCCTTGAAAACCAAAATTTGGTAAGGAGAAACCAATGAAGTTATAAGACATCAAGAAATAAAAAAGAAAATAGAAAGGAATGAGACATCTCATAAGAAAAACAACTGATCTACAGAACAGATCAAGAAGAGAAAAATAATAATCAGACTACTTGAAAGCTACTGTCAAAAAAAAAGAATTTTGATACAATAATACAAGAAAAAATTAAAGAAAATTGTCCTGAAGTGTCAGAACAAGAAAAGAAAGTAAAAATAGAAAAGAATCCACCCATTATCTGAAAGAGATTCTATGAGAAAAAAATCTATAGGAATATTGTAGCCAAATTCTGAAATCCCCAGGTCAAGGAGCAAATATTGAGAACAACAAGGAAAAAACAACTTGAATATGGCAGAGCCACAATTACAATCACATAAGACCTAGCAAATAGCTACATTAAAAGACCACTGATCCTGGTACTCTATATTCTGAAGAACTAAAGAACTGGGTTGTTGCCAAATACCATATCCAGTAAAGTTAAGCATAATTCTGAATGAAAAAAAAACCTGGATATTCAACGAATTGCCAGACTTTCAAGATTTTGTGGCAAAAAGACCTGAACTTGATAGAAAATTAAACATATAAGATCCAAGAGAAATATAAGGTAAAAGTCAAAGATTAATTCCAAGGAACTTAATAAGGATAAACTCTATCTTTTATATGTGGAACTGTAAACCATATGTCTAAGATTGTCATTACTAACTGGATAGTTCAAAAGAAAAACTTCTTTTTTGTATTATGTGATTCTAAAAAGCAAAACTGTGTAGTAAAAAAAACTTATATAATTGAGATGTAAGAGAAGATGACACAGAAGAATTAGATGGGGAAGAGAGCTGGTAGTTCAGAAGCCCTACTCTTTCATCTGGAAGGTGTTAAAGAGAGAACAATACATACATACACACATACACCCATACCCACACCCACACACGGTTATTTTTTTTTCTAAATTTAGAAAGAAATAAGAGGGTAAGGGGATAGGGAGGGAGGGTAAGAGAGGGATTTTTAGAGGGAACCCTAGTCACATCAGATCAGGGAGAAAGAGAATACAACATATTCATTTAGAAGGGAAGAAATGTCCTTTAAATTTATAAAAAAAAAAAAAAAAGAGGGTAAGGAAATGAGATAAGAGAGGGATAGAAGGAAGTATAAAATAATAGGAATGGGTTAAGGAGAGAGAGTGTGGGGAAAGGATAAGGGAAGGATCATTGGATGGAGGGGTTAAACAGTAAAGGGACAAAGTAAAGAAGTCAGGAGGAATAGGAAATGAGATAAACATAAGATGAAAATCAGGAGTAGAATTTATTATGTTAAAAAAAGCAGGGTCTAGTAATCATAATCTCAGACAAAGTTAAAGCCAAAATAGATATTAGAAGAAAAAATAGGAAAACTATACTATATGTCAGCCACGTTAATCAATATTGTTTCAGACTATTTGAAATAACTAGAGAGAGTATAAAGTTGGAATAGTGTTGTGCTATAGGAAATGATGGGCTGGTGAAGTTAGAAAAATATGGAAATAATAAAGGTACATCAAGTCATGATCAAGTACAACAAGTCATAAAGGTAAGGAATTGTATGGAATAAATTAACAGGCTCAAACCATTTCCATATTAAGGGGCGAAGCTTTATTGTAATGCCATAAGGTGGACAAAGCTCCTAATAAACTTGCAATTTATAAGGGGGAAGATGGGATTTTTTATTGGGAAAGGACCTAGAGCAAGGTATAGTAATTATTTTAATATGTATGTCAATAAATCAACTGAAGCTGGTGATTGTTCTGTTTATACAAAATAGCCTCAAGAGTTGACATCTATAACTTAACCTCAAGATTTTATAAGGTAACAGTGGGCCAAGGTATAGAATAGCTCTATATGTATAAAATATTTCTGTTGGTACAATAATTCTATAGGGTCAATTATTCCTCACTGGGGTCTACTTAGGTACTGGGTAGCTACCAGGTATATAGCTACCAGGTATACGTTTTTTTTTTTTTTTTTTTTTTTTTGCTGGAGTCCATTGATCACATCAGAAAGACTTGGACTTATGAAGGAAGATATTATTCACCATCAGAGAAACAGAGGATTTTTAGTATAGCACAATCTTACCTTAATGTATGTGAAATACATATGCATATGTATATTAAATGATTATAGATATCTATGTATGTATATATTTGTGTGTACATGTTTATATGTATATATAGAGAGATATAGATATATCTGAGTTTAATGGTAGCCTTCTGGAATGGGGGGGAGAGGGAAGGAAGAGGGGAAAAAAGAATAAAGTAAAAAGTACAAAGAGAAAAGAAAAAAAAAAGTACAAGGAAGAAAGGAAATTATGGACAACCCTGAACACAATGTATTTAATTAATATTTATATTTAATATTTTTAATATAAATTATATATTTAATAAATAGGCTTTCTTGAAATGGAAATTTGTTATTTTATATTTTTAATCCTTTCTTATGTTCTGTTGTGCACATGGAAATGTTTTTTTCTTTTCCTCTTTTCTATTAAATTTTAAAATAAATAAGTTAAAAAAAAAAAAAGCTTCTGCATATGAAACATACAGTCCAGTGGGGGATGGGGGTGAGGATTAGGACATCTTCACAAATATTGACCAAAAATACATGATAAACCAATAAAAGGTTAAACAAAATGTAACGTGAGTTATAATATAACAAACTTTGTTATAAAATAAAACACGAGGTTATAATATAACAAAATTTGTTATAAAATAACAAAGTATAACATGAGGTTATATTCAGCTCAATGAGCATTTTCGACTGCATCCTGATTAGTGTCAATTTGATGAAGTGGGCCCAAATTTGGAGGATACTCTGAGGGTAGCTCCTAACTGGACCCTGCCCCATATTTGATAGATTTTTACACTGAGGTTTTAGTTGCTATTTGTCAAGATTTCTTTAAATTCTCTCTATGAAATTATTTGAAGAGATCATTTTATTCATACTGCATATTTCCATTGGGCTGGAACTAACTACCAAATTTCGCACCATCATAAATGTGGAAGCAGATTTGATTGTTGTCATTCAATCATTTTAGTCATATCTGACTCTTCCTGATCTCATTTTGGGTTTTCTTAGCAAAGCTACTAAAGTCATTTGCCATTTTGTTTTACAATTCATTGTACAAAGGGGGAAGTTGAGATAGGCTTAAGTAACTAGTTAAGGGTCACACAGCTAGGAAGTATCTGAAATCAGATTTGAATTCAGGTATTACTGACACCAGGCTTGGGAGCTCTAACCACTGGACCACCCAGCTGCCAGGTGATTTGTCTGGATTTGACAAATGATGGGATGTAGAGGAGGAAGAGAGGAAGAACAAAGAATTTCTTTTTTTTTTCTCCTGTGGTCAATTGTCTTTGCTTTACTGACTATTGTTTTTCTGGGCATTTTGTGAACAAGAAAAGAGGTTTGAATACAATTTAGGAATATATAATGTATTCATCAATATTGGGGAAACTGGCAGGCAAAAGAAGAAAGCTAAATGGATTGAAAAACAACTTCAAACCTACTTTGGTGAGACAGTACTATGAGGGCCAGTAATTTCAGCTTCCCCCTCCATTAAAATCCTTTGCTTTTCCTCTAGTGATTAATGGATATTGCTATTCTATTTCTTTTTTGTTCTTGTTCAACCTTCTTTTTATTTTATTTTAAAGCTCTTTATTTTCAAAACATATGCAGAGATAATTTTCAACATTCACTCTTGCAAAATCTCATATTCAAAACATTTTTCTACCTCCCTTCCCCTTACCCCCTCTCCTAGTATCCAAGAATGTAATTCAATATTTGTTAAACATGTGAAATTCTTTTATGCATATTTCCACAATGTTCTTGCTACACAAGAAAAATCAGATCAAAAAGGAAAAAAATGAGAAAGAAAACAAAAAGCAAACAGCAACAAAAAGAGTATATCTATATCTATACCTATATATCACAATCTATATCATGATTTTTTTTGCCAAGATCAATTTTTGATCCACACTCAGTCTTCCCTCTGGGTGCTGATGGCTCTCTCCATCACAAAATAATTGGAACTGACCCGAATCATGAGGAAAGAATTTCATGACTTCTTGTCATTCAAAGATGCCCACTTAGGTGACTGCAAGGATGGTGATGCCCATAATTGTATAAAAAGAATATTTTGAAGGAGGAACAAATCTGAAGAAGATAATGAGGTCTGTTTTGGACATGTTAGGTTTATAAATTCTTTAGAACATCTAAGTATTGAGCAGGTAGCTCCTTCTTTCCTTTCTTTCACATCTTGGAGTTCACAGGCTAAATTTCTCTCTTAAGACAATATCTTAAACTCACATCACTCTGGTTCTCACAGGCTGATCAACAATATGTGCCTGGCCAAGTCCCACCTGGTCATTGTTTGGGCCTTGATTGACTCAGAGTGGAAGTAAATAGCAATGATTTGATTTTGGCCAGAAACCCTGAAGGTCTTCCCCTCCCAGATAGTTTTCATTTTTTGGATCACTGGAGTCCACACTAAGCAGAGCCACAAAGGCACATGCAAATGAGCAGTAAAAGAGATCATTCTCTGCCTCATTTCTTACCTCTCCTCAATCACTGATTGGGTATTGCCTAAATCAAATCTGAGACCTCTTAAACCTTAGCTTAAAAAAGTTAAGGCCTTTCATTGCCTCCAGAGCCATCTCCAGTTGTCTTTTTTTTTGCTGAGGCAATTGGGGTTAAGTGACTTGCCCAGGGTCACCCAGCTAGAACGTATTAAATGTCTGAGGCCAGATCTGAACTCAGGTCCTCCTGACTTCAGGGCTGGTGCTCGATCCATTGTGCCACCTAACTGCCCCAGTTGTCTTAATCTATATCTGGCCACTGCACCCAGATGAATCTGGAGGAGAGAGTGATGCTGGTGACCTTCCTCAGCCTTCCCTCATTTAAATCTAATTCACTTGCATGTCATGGCATCACCTTCCCGATATCATGAACGAAGGACAAACAATAACAACAGTGTTTTGATACTGGAAATCATGGAGCGATTTAAACTGGATTTAGTAAATTGGGAGACATCTGCATAGAAGTGATGACTGAATTCAGAATGGTTGATGGAGTTATAAAGAAAGGATTGTATACTGATTTTGGAATCAGGAAGACCTGAATTCAAATTCTGCCTCTAATACTCATTAGATATGTGACTCTAGACAGGTCATTCATTGAACTTTCCTGACCCTTACTTTCCTCATTTGCAAAATTTGAGGATTGAGATGATCTCTAAGATCCTCCCAATTCTACATTCATGATCCTATGATAATAGTGAGGGTATATATATAGAAAAAGGTCTTGAGGGACCCTATAGGTAGGGGCTGATGACCCATCAATGAAAACTGATAAAGAACAGTCAGATGGGGGTAGAGGAGTAACTCAGGAAGAAGAGGATTCAGGTCGACGGATATAGCAATTTGGTAACCTTGAAGAAAACAAGTCCAGTTGATAGGTATATATACATGTGCATGTATATATACATATATCACTGTTCATTATGTACATACATGCAGATTAAATCATATGAAGAGTAGAACCAGGCAGTCCAGCTCTGGATCTTCTCCATTGGTATTCCCAGAAAAAGTAAACTTTAGTGGAGGTGATGGGGTAACTTCCTGAAAGTCCATTGATATTTGAGAAGAAAGCCTTACCTTCACACACACACAAAAAAACCCAGCTTTGCCCCTAGACCAAAAGGTGGGGCTAACAATGATAAATTGACCTGGCACTGGAGGATAGAACCAGGATTTGCCAGTCAGAAGAACCTTTGTCCTAAGCAGGGGCAATGACTGGTTCTCTCCCTAGTCATAGCAACAATGACAAGATCTCAATGTCTGATTCTGTACAATGAATACAAATATTATTTTGGAAATTCTGATAATAATTCACATATGTTAGGCAAAGCATCACAAACATCATAATAGACAAATTTAATTTTAATGAGGATTCACGATACTACCTTGTTAGGGAACAAAGAAAATCTAAAACATGGAGATCTCATGGGTAGAAATCACAGAGGTTAATAATGGATTGTCACCACCAAGAGAGGAGGAAGGACTCATGGGATAGGGACTGAATCCTGGAAAGGTTTGCCTCACCTGTGATCCAGGGGCAGGAAGAGAGGAGGAAGCATGCTACCAGGGGGTTTCCAATTTTAATGAACTATTTTAGTCAACTAATAGTAACTAAGTATTATAGTATAATAGTATAATTATATATTATATAATATAATATATATATTATAATATAATTATAAGTATAATAGTAACTAAATAGTAACTAAGCTCAGTTGTTTATTCCTGCTGAAGATAGCTACTAACCAGTACCTTCTAAATTTTTGCACCTTGAGGCAAAGTTCTAGATTATCCATCCTAGCTCTGGATCTGCTCATTTGCATGTGCCTTTGGGGCTCTGCTTAGTGTGGACTCCAGTGATCCAAAATAAGCTGATTACCTGAAATGTCATCACCATTTGATTGATTTAGTTTTTTGATACTTCTCTCCTCTGTTTGGAGGGCTGTGGTGGTAGAGATCAGTGGTTCTCAAACTTTTGTTTTCAGTATCTTTATCCTAGTAAAAATGATTGAGGATCTCTCCAAAGCGTTTTTGTTTATCTGGATTATATTTATAGACATTTACCATATTGGAAATAAAAACTATTTTTGAATTTGTAGACCCTCTAAAAGGGTTTCAGAGATCCCCAGGATTCTCTAGACCATACTTTGAGAACCACTGGAAAGTAATAAACCCCTCCCAATGTTTTCCTTTATAGAAGGCTCAGAGCAGACCTTTCTAAATAATTTTTCACTTTTCATCAGAAATTCCTCTTTCCCTTTTCAGAAAGGGAATGCCTTCCTTCATTAGAGTGTAAAGTCCTTGAGGACAAGTCCTGTCTTTTTTAAAATTTGTATTTCCAATATTTAGCACACAGTGTGTGCTTGGCACTACAGTAGGCACTTAGTACTTCTTGAAATAAATTGAAGAAAATACCAATTTTCAGTTATGGTTCATAAAAATAAGATATATTTTTCTCCATCTAGTTTCACACATTGTCCTGAAATCTATCTATAAACACCTTGGGGATCAATGGACACCAGTTTAAGAACTCCTGCAAAGGGATCTGATAAAAATTCTTTGGAGTATAATATATGCTGAAGACAACAGGTGGCGCTAAAGCTTGCCAGGCTTGTGCTTATTTCCACTATGTCCACCTGGGTTTCAATATTAGGAAACTACTGTGTATTCTCACAGATCACAATTCACCCAGTTTCCTCTTTAAGGCCCATCAAAATTAATAAATTCATTTGGTTTATCTCTCTTCCAAAAGATCTTAATTTTCCCCACAACATGATCTGGGAAGATTTATTCATTCATGTATAGACTAAAATGCATTTACTAAAAAAAAAAAAAAAAAATTAAAGTATGAAAGATCTGAATTAAAAAAAAAACCATTGCAACTTGAGTAAGTCACAATAGCTTATGTTAGCCTGAATTTTCCAACATCCACCTTTATTTTGCTTTTGTCACTGAAATATGAGTCACAACAGTCCTTTTTGTCATGGCTAGAAACTGGAAATTGAATGGATGCCCATCAATTGGAAAACAGTTGGGTAAATTGTGGTATATGAATGTTATGGAATATTATTGTTCTGTAAGAAATGACCAGCAGGATGAATACAGAGAGGGTTGGAGAGACTTACATGAACTGATGCTAAGTGAAATGAGCAGAACCAGGAGATCATTATACACTTCAACAACAATACTGTATGAGGATGTATTCTGATGGAAGTGGATCTCTTCTACAAAATTTCTAATTCAGTTCCAATTGATCAATGATGGACAGAATCAGCTACATCCAGAGAAGGAACATTGGGAAATGAATGTGGACTACTTGCATTTTTGTTTTTCTTCCCAGGTTATTTTTACCTTCAGAATCCAATTTTTCTTATGCAACAAGAGAACCGTACGGATCTGCACACATAAATTGTATCTAAGATATACTTTAACATGTTTAACATGTATGAGACCGCCTCCCATTTAGGGGGAGAGGGTGGAGGGAGGGAAGAGAAAAGTTGGAACAGAAGTGAGTGCAAGGGACAATGCTGTAAAATTACTCATGCATATGTTCTGTCAATAAAAAGCTATAATAAGAAAAATTAAGAAATATGAGCCATAAAAGCCTTTATATCAAGTAGTACTTGATCTAATATTCAGAATAGATGGATGGAGGTTGAGGGAGGAAAGGGGTCACCATGTCACCGGGCCATTCTTTTTGTCCCACCATATAGCTATTATTTTTCTAGGTATTGTTTCAGACTAACTGAGGCCTGGGAAAGATCTTAATTTAGAAAAGCCAAGGTCATCTGTTGCATATCCTGGGTTATCAAAAGTTGTCTTGACTTTTGTTTTGCCATTGGACTGGAATGCTCTAGAGAAGAAAGTGAGGCTCATGACTTTGTGCAGTTCTGCCTCAGTTAAATTCAATTCACACAGCAAAGCAAGAAATAACTCTTGTGATGTCATCAGTCTTCTTCAAGAAAGAAGGATGAACAACTTTGACTTCTAGAATCACTCTACTCAGTGTCCTGACAACCTGCTATGTAATCTACCATTGACTATCCCACTGGCATGCAGCAGCCCTTTCTCCCCAGGGATCAGAGGCAGTGGGGATTGTTTAGCCTCTTCATACTCTTTCATTTCTCTTTTGTGATTAAGATGGAGAAGTAAAAAGGTAGAGAAAGCCACTTTTTACACACACACACACACACACACACACACACACACTCTTCCGTAGAAAAAAATAACAGAAGCAAACCCTCAAACCAGGCAAACACTGCATAGAGATAATGGAGAGCATCATGGAGAGTGAGAGAGACTGTATACCAAAGAAACTAGCTTGAAACCTGGTAAATAGACCACAATTATAAATCCTGAAAAAAAAAATTAAAGACACTGAATACAGTAAATACTATGGGTTAAGTGAAACCTAAGAGGTAATCTTAAATGAGAAGATGAACTTCTCAACAACTACAAGCAAAACTTCAGAGAAAATAATGTCTTGGTCACAAGAACCACAAGAAAGGCTGCAAGAAATTAAACAAAAGATGAAAAATTAAATTAGAATTGAAATTAGCTCTTCAGAGGAAAAAATTAGAATAAGAGAACAAAAGGTAGAAAAATTTATCCAAGTGATGGACTCTCTAGGGGAGAAAAGAGTAGAACAAATAGAAACTCAATGATTTTGTGAGACAAGAAATATTCAATGTTAAAACATTTAAGAAATAGAAAAACATGTTTGGTATCTACTATTAAAAACAAATGAACTGGAATATAAGCCAAGTAGAGTCAATATAAGTAAAAAATTTGAATACTGTATTTCAAGATATAATTAAATAAAATTAACCAGTCACTAAAATTATATGGCAAAGTAAAAATAGAAAGAATCCACTGGATCACCTCCCGAAAAAAAAAAACCCCAACAAACTCTGAAGTAAAAACAACAAAGACTATCATAGCCAAATTCCAGAATTTCAAAGTCAAAGAAAGGAGTTCAATTACTAAGTCGGGGTCAAATAAGACTATGTTATGACTATTTAAAGGAGTGAAAATCTTGGATATGATATTCTAAAAGGTAAAGGATAAATTAGCCATGAATAACCTGCCCTTCAAAACTACATAAAGGGAGTAAATGGATATTAAACAAAACTGAGGGCTTTCAAGCTTTCTTGTTGAAAATACCATAGCTGAATAGAAACTCTGAAACGTGAACAGTTACTGAGAAGTAATTAGATGGAGCAAAATGATGATGAAGTCCTTATATTCTAATAGTGTGAGAAGAGATCTGTCCAGTTAAAATCAAACTTTCAATGATCAAGAAATTAAGAAACAAACACAGGACTTAGGTGGTGTTTTTGTTAATTTTAAGAGAGGAAAAGGATGGGGGAAAGGAATAAAGGAAATATTTAAGGAAGAAGGAAGAAATTCTCTATTTCATGTAACTGGGACATAGAGCACATGAAAATGGAGGAAGGAGTAGGGGAATGAGCTTCTCATGATCTCATATGTACTCATATCTACTTATATGTACTGGGCAAAGAAGGTTTAACATATTTGCTTAATACAAATAGTTTGAAGTAGAAATAAATTTAACTCAGTTCTTGTTGCTAAGTTTTCAGTTTCTCTGACTCTTCATGAGATAGCAGATATACTGAAGTATTTTGCCTTTTCCCTCTCCAACTTATTTTAGATTAGGAAACTGAGGCAGACAGGATCACAACAACAAAATTTATTAAAGATTTTACAAGAAATGTTGGCTCATGGTTACTCCTTTAGGATCAAGTAGAAAAGGTATGATGGTTCAACCTGAAATATAAATACTCTTAAGTGGTTATTACCTTTTTCAAATGATGCAACCTTTTAAAGTCTAAGAGAACTGGATTAATGAAAGAATAAGAAACTAAGAACAACATGGGAATTTCTAATTTGTGAACAAAGACTGCTTTTAACTTAGGAAATATTGGCTTTCAATATCAGTCCATTTTGAATTACTTCTTAGTCCTGTCTTAGTCTATTTATCCCAGCTCTAATCCTTCAATAATTCTGTCTCAGCTCCTCTTTACTTTGATCAATAGACATTTATTCAAACAGTAAGCATTTACTGAGTTTTCAGTGTACCAAGCACTGTGTTTCAGTACTGGGCTCTGTCCTAGGTTTTAGAAGAATAGAAACAAGTTTTAATCTGTATTTAGTCTCTTACCAAATCTCTTTTTCTTTGAACAGCTCATTCTGCATATCTGGAATGTACTCCTTCCACAGAGATGTGATGTAGAATATCAAGTTCTGGGAACAGCAACTAGTCCCATGTAGTTGAAATATAGATACATGAAGGGAATCCCCAACTTGAGGACTCTCCCCTTCTTTGGGTCTTTAGAATGTAAGAATATAAGAAATACAAGGATATTTCTATCCCTGGTGCTCAGCACAGTCACTTGCACCCAACTTCAACTCCGTCATATGAGAGGTGAGGAAACTGAGACATAGGTAGATTTAGTGATTTACCTGGGATCTCCCAGCTGGTATCTGAGGCAATATTTAATGTGGGTCTTCCCAGCAAGTTCCCCACTCTATCCACTCAAAAATGAGGAAGGAAAGGATAGTTTCGGGCAGAGGGACATCTTGTCTGAAGACCTGTTCCTTTGAACATAGCCCTTGCTGGGCCCTGGAGAAGCAATGGAAACACATGAAGAGATTGAGTCCAGCATCTCTCTTCTTGCCCTCATATGTGTGGATCCCACAACGACCAGTCCCAACTTCCTTATCCTCTTTATACAGCTTCCCAGTCCACTTTCAGCCCATTTATCATTTTCTTTTCCAGTCTACCTCATCCACCCCAGTTCCACTCTCTCCAGTGCCCTTATCTTCCTTTTCTTCAGTTTTTAAAGCCTTTCACAAACTGGCTCCTTTCAATCTTTCCCATCTTCTTATACTTTACTCCCCTGGGGAACTGTACAATTGACAGCAGCCTTCTTGTTGTTCATTCTCACTAAGCCTTTTTTTCAGTAGCCTTCCCCTTCCTCTTCTGCCTTCCATCAAAGATTCAGCTCCCACCTCATACAGGCCTTTCCCGGTCTTCCTACTACTAGTACCTCCGCCCGTCAGGTTACTACCTTCCACTTAACAATATCTGCCATTTAAATAACACTTCAGAGTCTAAAGTACTTTACAAATATTCTCTCAACTTCACAACAGCAATGGGTGCTATCATCACCTCATTTTTAGAGATGAGAAACTGAAGCATGCAGAAGTGCCGAGGGACCTGTCTAGATCATCCAGCTGATCAAGCGTCCCGAGGTAGGATTTGAACTCAGGTCTCTCGGATCCCAATTCATTTGCTCCCTACGAGTATCTTCTATACAGGGCTGTTTTCGCGTTGTCTCCCTCACGAGCTCTCAGAGGGCGGGGACTGTTTTTTGTCTTTCTTCTTGGCATTCCCAGAGCTTGGCACCCCTGGCACACAGCAGGCACCTAATAAGTGACTTTTGAATGACTGGACTCCCTCTTCTTGGAGCAGAAAGGAAGCAAACAGCCCGTGGCCCTTCCTGGACACTGCCTAGCTACTCATCCTCTGCTAGGATTCGGGGCTGCAAGGGCTCTCGGAGGATAGCTCATCCTGTCCGGCTCCTCGTTTAGCAGATGAGGAAACTGAGGCTCCGAGAGAAGTGGCTTGTCCAGGTATATGACCAGTCTTTAAAAGAGAAGAGCATGGCTACCAAGGGAAGGAACAGAAAAGCATTACCCGAGGAGCTCCCTCCTTCAAGGAGATCACTTCATGAAAAGGCTTTTCCTCCGCACCCCTCTAAAAAAAGAACTACAACTCCCACAGTGCTCCGCGCGGCCCGGTGCCGCGCACGCGTGACCAGCCGAACTCCTCCCCTTGCAGAGAGCTGCGAGGCGGCCGAGCCTAGCTGTGCTGCCTCCTGTGGCCGCCCCCCGGCCCCGGGGCTGAGTCGTGGTTCCGCAGCGGGTCGTAGAATGGCGTTGAAGCGGATCCAGAAGGTAAGCCTCCCGCCTTCCCTCGTCCTCAGCGTGAGTCCGGGACGGAGGAGCCGCGGGCGTCGGCTTCACTTCCACACTGGGAGCCGCGGCAGGAGGCGGCGCCGCGCGCAGGCGCGGGAAAACTTGTGGCACCTGCCAAATAGGGAGGCGGCGCCGCGCGTGGCCGCTGCCTTACAAGGCAATGGTCGGCGCGGGAGCTGGGGCGGGGCCGCGCGGGGTCAGGGGAGCGTCCGGGGGCGGGGCCTGGGCGCAGCTACGGCGCCCGCTGGCCAACCAGTGCTTCTTAGCGGGTTCCCCTTCGTCCTGGATCGTCCATGAGCATAGAGGGGGCGTGGCCCATGTTCTAGCACCGCCCCCTGCTCCTATCATTTAAAGACAGGAGCTGTCAACCTCAGGCTCCGCACCGCGTGGGGCCCACAGCAGATGCTTAATTAATGCTTGTACACTTGCCCCCTTCCCTGATGGTCTACCGGACTAGATCCGGGCTCGAGAGGACCTCAGGCTCATTCACATATGCATCAGGACGGGAAACTGAGGCTCCCAAGGCCAGCCAGAGCGTGGCGGCTCCTGAGACTCCCCAGCCCGGCCTTCTCTCCTGCGCGCTACGGTCTTCCTGCACGTGCCGCTGAGAGCTGGAAAGCAAGCATCCGAGAGGGGCATCTGGGCCAGAGCGGGAAACTGAGTCTCAGCCGGGGGGCAGGCTGGGCCTTCTCCGTCCCAGGAGCCTGCTCGTCCGGGCGCCGATTCCGGACCGGGGCCATTTCTTTGTGATTTGCATTCTGCTTGTCCCCTGGGCTGCAAGTCTGTAACTCGGCGGGGTCCTGGGTCCCAGACAGTGATCATCTGTGTAGGGATTTCTGTAAGGAAGTGCCTCGGTCCCTGCGGAAAGTCACTGTTCCACTTGTTATCTTGTAGATCTCAGGGAGCCTTCGGGGCCTGTGGGGGGGAGGACCTTGCTCCTGGGCTCCTATGACACCTACTCACCCTCCCCCCCCCCTCACTCTCTGACACACACTCACTCACACACACACTCTCACATACTCTCACACCAACACTCACACACACACACACATACTCTCACACCAACACTCACACACACACACACTCTCACACCAACACTCACACACACACTCTGACACACACACATATACTCTCACACCAACACTCACACACACACTCACACACACACTCTGACACACACACACATACTCTCACACCAACACTCACACTCACACACACACACTCACACACAAATACCCATACACACACATACACACTTACACTGATACACACACACAAATAACCCCCCCACACTCACACCACACACATTCACATATATACACACACTCACACCTGCTACTACACACACTCTCTCTCACACAGACACACTCACACTCGCACCACTCAGAGGCAGGATTTGGAACCCAAGGCTTTAGGACTCTGAGACCGGCCCTATCTTCGTCACACCTTGCTGTTTTTCTTCTTCTTTACTTTTGTTTAGTTTTCTTGGGAAAGAGGCTTTTGGGGATCCGTTATTTGTGCCATACTGGGCACATCGGAGTCTGCCTTCTGTCTTGGGTTTGGGATCGTAGAATTATTTAGGGCTATGAGATCTTCTAATAGAGTTTACTTGTTTTACAAATGAGGAAAGTGAGTTCCACAGAAGGGCCACAACCCTCCAATCCTTTTCTTCATGGGTTCTACTTTCCTGATTTCTCTTAAATGATATCTTTGTGTTTTCCAAATTCCAGTTGGGTATCCTTCTCTAGGATACTTTTGATAGATATCTTTTGACTATACATATGTACCTCTATGTGTGTGTGTGTGTGTGTTTATACATATATAACATTCATAAATTGGTCCAGTTCTTTAGTATAAAAGGAGATGTTTTATTATAGATTATTCTCATGTCGTAATTATCCAGAACAACTTTTCTCAGGGAACTAAAGTTTTAGAGCCCTGTAGCGAAAATAGTTATGTATAGGAATGCAAAGATTTACAGTTGCTTTACGAAATCCCATTCTATCCTCACGATAACCTTTTCTGTACTTACAGTTTTGACTATTTTACAAACACAAACCCATGGACGTGACAGTACATCTATTCCACGAGTAGCATATTTACTTAGAATGGCATCGGTGTGAGCACATCAGCAGAACTGGGCCTAGGCTGCCACTAGGCCGAGTAAGAGAGTCATGGAATTTAAGAATTGGAAGGAAAATCAGTGGCCCAATAATCCAACTTCCAAATGAAAGGAACCCCATTACAAGTGTCATCCATCTTCTGTTACAGGAATACCTCCCCACCTCCTCTCCCAGCAGTCCCTTACGTTGCTGGACAGCTCTCATGGTCAGGGAGCTTTCTCGGAAATCTGATCTAGTCTAACCTCTTCACATGTTCTCCCCCAGCTGCTGAGTCTGCCCTCCTGGGCCAAATGCAACAAGTCTAATTCTTCAGCTTTTTGAACACTTGAAGACAGACAGAAAGACAGATCATGGGTAGAGAGAGATGGATATTCATAGAGACCCAGATTAGATTTTATACACAAACCCATATGTGCATGATAGATATTAGATAGATAGACACAGATGATAGAATTGGAAGGGGGGGCAGACATTGGGGTTACATGTCTTGCTCTAGGGTCACACAGCTAGTAAATGGCTGTTGCTGGATTTGAAATCAGGTCCTCCTGACTCCACCACCTATCTGGCCCAGATTATTTATTAAGTGCTTATTTTGTGCCAAGCACTGGGTGTACAAGTATAAGTAATCCAGGCAGCCCTTGCACTCAGGGAGTTTTAAATTCTAATGGCTGAAGACCACATCCCTCAGTGACATGGCTTGGAGCTGGTGGCTAAGGAGCGAGTGAGGCTTATTCCAGGCAAGATCAAGGAGGACGGGGACAGCTGGGCCAACAGCCACAGTGGGAGCAGCTCATATTTTTCTTGCCTCTTCTCTCCTCCAAGCTAAATACGCCCATTTCCTTCAAAGGATCCTTATGTAACAAGGATGCAAGGCCCTTTGTCCTCCTGGTCAGGAAAGGCCACAGAGTGTGGTAGAATGAGCATGAGATTTGGAGTTGAGGCTTCCACCAAACACTCTGGATGTGACCTGGGTTAGTTACACTGGCCCTCAGTTACGTCATTAGGAACATGAGAGTGATTGGGTAGTCTGCAGGGTCCCTTCCCCCTCTCAATCGAGCCTCTTCTAAGCCTGTATGTGGAGGTGTTCTCTTGCTGAATCCATAACTAGGAGTGGAGGAGGAGCCTTCCTGATTCTTCCTGTTGCTATTCCTGGGAACAAACCATGACTTCTGGCACTGATGTAGGGGCATCCTTGTGGGGATCCCTTTTGTGGGTGCCCCATATTTAGTGGGTGAATGGTGACGTCATACCTTCTACGTGAAGAGTGATTTGTTTCCAGACTGATGTTGATAGGGGTATAATTGATTGGCTGATGTATTCAGGTATGTAGCCTTCCTCTGTTCTGCTAGATGATGTAAACATCCCATTCCTGCTCAGTATATATATATTTTCCATACATATGTATATATATATTTTTCCCCTTGCATTGTTTTGGGTTGTAAGTGTGCTGAGTTACATTGTCTCAAAAATAGTCCTTGTTTTATTTTAGCCACACCTTATGAGGTTCCCTTCAAGTCATCAGAAGAAAATTGTCATATACATTTTCCTAAATCTAAAGTCTCCATTCCTTCTAAAGAGTGGACGTGGTGCTTGTCAAGAATGCCTTTTTTGTTCTGACCTGGCATTCTAAGATAGAGGTCAAAAGAGCCTCTCTGATTGGTTATTTCTTTGTTTGAGAGTTACAGAGAGGAATGGGATCACCAAGGCTGAAGAGCAGTTGTCCAATAGGCAGCTTGTCGTGATGTGGCAGTTGAGCCATATTTCTGAACACTTTCTTCAGCCTCTGATAGTTCTGTGGGTACCTTTAGTCATTTTGCTCTCTCTCTCAGGGCAGTGATCAGTCCTACCCTGTTCTACTCTTGGTGGGTTTCTTTTGTAACGAGAGTAGTTTCCATAAGACTGGTCAGGGTCAGCGAGATGGTCTCTGAATGAACTGATCCTCTCCATTGCCTGGCGTTTATTTGGCTTCACAACCAGAAAAGCACAGCTTTCTTGGGGCCAGGGGCAGTCTGGTACAATGTGCAAATTGGCTTTACCTCTTAGATTGAGAAGTGGGAATGTTTTGATTAGGTCAAAATCAGCCTACAAGAGCACCAGCCTCAGTGTCCCATCCTGGCCCAGAAGTGATCCTGAGTTTGCTGAAGTATCCAAGTAGAGTATGAAGAGCTTGGGAACACTTAACAGTACTCCACCAGAGCTTGCCATGATATATGTCTTCCAAGGGCTGGCCTCGTTACTGATGGCTGAGCAAAAAGTAACTATATTTTGCTTTCAGCAACTCAGACCATGTTCCACCATCTACTCCTGGTGCTCTTTGCTTCAGCAGAGGAAGGGCCCACAATGATGAAATCATAGACCCCTAAAGTACTCAAGTGTTGGTATAATTACACATCCATAAAGCCAGAAGCCTCCTTGCTACTGTGGTGATTATCCTGATAAATAAATTAGTAATGCAACGTGAATGTGGGCAGAAATACAACATGAAAAATTCATCCCAAAGAAATGCTTACATGGCAACAGAGAGTCTGTGTCTTACCTGGCAGGCATTATCAGCCAAAAAAAAAAAAAAAAAGTTAGAGTGGAAGTGAAAGAGATGTTTTGTGAGAGGGTGGGTTTTATTTGAATATTCATAATGACTCAGGGGTAGATATGTTTTATTTTTAGTAGCACTATACCCCAGCACTTGGCTGCATTTCATTTAGCTTGTAAATTGATATCACCCCATTGCAGATTGGAGAATAATTTAGCCTCCCCCTCTCCTCTTTATTCCTGTTCCTCTCCCTCTCCATGGTAGTTGGGTTCCCAGAAAGTCCCTGGCTATTTAAGGATAAAAAGCAGCTAAAGAGCTCTCTGCAGTAGCTAGTCATCTAATTAACATTTGAGGGGATAGCGATAATATTTGATAATATTTTGATGCCTTATGGTCCTAACAACTAACAGGCTCTGACTAAAGTAATTGACTAACACTTCTAACCCTCCTGTCCATCTCTCTAGGTTCCCTTTCCTTCCTGTTTTTCTTACTCATTTTTTAAAAATCTCATTCCCAGTCCTGTTTTTTCCTTTCCTCTTCTTAGCCTTTCTTTTCCCCTCTTTTCCTAGCCCTGTCTTTTTCTTTCTTTTCCTCCCTATTTTTACCTAGTTGAACCAGCTATAAGGTTCTACTATTAAATTAAAGCATATTTTACTTAGTTGAATAGTTTTGTTTCCTGGGTTTTTTTTATTTGAATATTAGGTGAGCTTCACTTATATCTCTGCCTGTGTCCTTGCCCCAAACAGTTGGACAGACTTGAAGTAGTAGTTCTTTTTATTTTTCTTTTTTTATATCTGTGTGACTCTTGGTTTTTGTAGGTGGTGGTTTTCCTTCTGCAGGTCACTCCTTAGGACACCTTCCACTATTTGTTTCAAAGTGGTGATTTATTTCTGCATAAAACATTTATATAGCATGCATGTAAGGGTCTAGTTGTTGCAGCATATTGCATGAAAACTTTTCTCATATTAATTTTATAACAACATCAGAGAAATGAATGGTGATGTGGTTGTTTTATTAACTAAGATTTATATTCTTGGTAAAATTTGGATATGAATCCATGCAAATTGAATAGGAGATATTTGGAGGGTATTCTAACATAGTGTATGAGGAAGATAAAAATGATGATCAGAACAAGATATTTAAATTGCTTAATTAAAATAAAAAAATATATTTTTGAGATTTTTAATCAATGGCTAAAGCATGTAATTATTTTGACTCAAGTTCAAAAAGTATATAAGTATTTTTGAAATTGTAAATATTTTAGTTATAAATATGGATCATCGTTTGGAACTTATTTTTTTTAAAGAAAACATATCTTCAGCCAGCTCAATTTAGAAATTTTAAATATTGAGATATACAGCTGAGTTTTAATCTTCAGAAACAATACTTTCTCACATTTTAAAATTTCCAAGTGATTTTCTTTTTCAATTTAGGTTATGTTCCAAGCAGGGGCATTTTCTTTCAACACTTACAAAATAAGCTCTTGTTATTTAAAGGCTGAGTTGTCACTTTTAGTCTGATGACTAAGTGCTTAAGTGACTTCCACCAATTCAGTGGTGTAATTTTCTTTAAAAAGTGGTGTAAACCTGAATAACCCCCCAACCCTGAAGTTGGTTATCCTAAGTATTAGGAAATCCTTAAAGGAGAAACTCTGCCTCAGTGAGGGGACTCCACCCCAAGCACAAACAGTTTCATCTTTGTTATCTGGGTGGGGTCAGCTCAGTCCCAAAACCCATTGAATTCAATTTAAATTCTAGCTCTAGCTGAAACCCATCGAGGAGCCAACCTGGGACTCCATCCATGAACCCCCTTCAGTTTGTAGCCAAAGTCCCCTATTATAAATGAGCCAAACTAAAACCCTCTCTTTGTAGAGGTTCTAGACATGCCAGCCATACCATGCTTGGCACCCCAAGGAGCTTCTCTGCCTACTGGAATACTGTTTCCGGTGCTCTCTTTTTTTTACCCATATCTATTTCCTTAACTAGATTTTAATCTTATTTCCAATCCCCATAATAAACTCTTATATCAATCTAGGTTTTCAGGTCTGTAAATTCCTTTATAGGGAACTGTTTGCACTGCTAGAAGGGAATTCTCAGAACTCCCTACCCTTGCACTGCCCTCCCTGACCACCAGAAACCCTAATTTCATTTGGGTACCCCAAATCTAAACCTCATCAAGATGGTTACTGGTTCTTTAGTGAGACCAGCTTTTCATGTTGAAACTTACCTGATGATGATTTGGGAGGCTAGATTCATGGATAGTCTTTAAATACTCATAGTGTTTATGATTTTTTTTTCCCAGTGTAGGTACTTCCTCTATTTAAGGACACTGTAATTTTTAATATTTGTAATATTTAATATTTAGTTATTGTTATCAAGAGGTTTTGTGGCCAAAAAATAATCTGTCTACAACCATTTTGGTGATGAACCTTCACATCTTCCTAAATACAGGTCTGACTTTGGTACCTCTCCCCTTCTCAGGAATATGCAGTGGTTCCCTATCACCTCTAGATCAACTATAAAATCTTCTGTTTGGAGTTTAAAATTTGATAGACCCTAGCTTTCTTTCACCTTTTTAGTCTGCCTTCTTAGACTTTACTCCCTGAAATGTACATTGATGTCTTATTGATATGAGTCTTGCCCAAGATAAACTTATCACCTGATTCCAGGCATTTTCTCTGGCTGATTATCCCTCAAGTCTTCTGGAATGCTCTCTGTTCTCATTTTCTCTTGGCTTTTCCTGGTTTCTTGGAGGTCCCAACTAAAATAATACCTTCTAGGAAGCCTTTCCCAATTCATCTTGTCTGTAGCTTATTTTTATTTTATTTATTTGTTTGTTATCTCCCCCATTAGATTGTGAGCTCCTTGAGGGCAGGACCTGACTTCTATTTTTGTATCCCTACTGCTTAGCAAAGTGCCTGGCATACAGTAGGCACTTAAATGTTTTTTGACTGATTGATTGGAGTAGTTTCCAAAGTCACTCATTGTTCCTAAAATCTTTTAAGTTGGGGAGAATTATTAAAACTTACATTCCTCTGGAATAATCTTTGATAACTACCATTTACATTCTGAATTGAGGCACTGGAATAGGAACTTTGTTGGAGATTATGATGCTAACGTTAGAAAGCTATCCTTATATATAGGGTAATGTTCCTCTCTTCCCCTCTAATTTTATGTTAAATCTGATATTTTTGCTACTTAGAGTTTTATTGATGTTTTGGTTTTACATTATAACATATATAATAATTAATCCCAATTTATGAGGAATCTCTTGTAATAGAAATAATTTAAGGAAAACTAATAACATGGGGACTTCATCTAAAGGGCATGCCGTGTTTCATATCTGTATTTTTTTTTTAAGTGAACAAACCTATTTTCCTTTCTTCCCTACCCCATGGTGATGGTGGGATGATGCTTGTAACAAATATGTACAGTCTGGGACAGCTAGATGGTACAGTGGATAGAACACCAGCCCTGAAGTCAGAAGGACCTAAGTTCAAATGTAGCCTCAGACATCTAATTAACACTTTTTTGCTCTGTGATTGTGAGCAAGTCTCTTATCCCCAATTGCCTAGCCAAATAAATAAATAAAATGAACTAAAAAGAAAACAAAAATAAATAAGCATTGTTGGAATCTTTACAAACTGCTAACTCATTAGAGTTGATAGATTATTGATCTGATCTTACAAGAAGATGTTTTGAGCCAGAACTTGAAACAAGGTACTAAGTAGAACTAATTGATACAGTGCTTGTGTTTGCACTTTTACTCACTGGAATTCACAAGTATGGGAGATTCACAAAGTTAACTGTGTAACTTTGTGAGTTCACACCTCCCTTGAAGCTCTTAGGGCCAGAGAGCACTATGGGAGAAAACCCATAATCCCTCTCTCTTGTATCCCACAATTCCTCTTTCTCATATAAAACAGACAGAGGATCTCGGGGAGAGTGGAGCTGAAGATTGAGAAGGCTGTCTCAGAAGCACAATCAGATTCATCTTCATCTCACACCACTGTGGTGGCTGGGCTCCTGCACTTCCCCCACTGAGACCAAGCTGGTCTGAAAGACTCGCCAGAAAGCTGCCCAGACCTAGGCAAGGAGACAAGAGATCCATTCCATCTTTGTGCTGGCTGGAGGCTGAAGAAAGCAGAGGCAGAGGCTGAAGGACAAAACCTTTGGATTTGGCGACATTCGGAGGGAGCTCTTGGAACCAAGCAGAGAGATAGGCCTCTAAGCTAACTGGGTTATATTGGAGACAATAAAAGATCTGAACTTTTATCACCTGGCTGCGTTTTGGGTAATTATTTACTTTTAACAGAAACTAAGGCTGCCTCCAGAAAACCTCCCTGAGAAACTTGCTCTCTCTCCCAGAGAGAACCTTTATATTATTTTAAAGAAGAAAAAGAACACCACATTTTGGTGCCCAACGTGAGGCCAAAATCTCCCATACTTGTGAATGACAATGAGTAAAGGTGTAAACACAAGCATTGTATCAATTAGTTCTACTTAGTACCTTGTTTCAGGTTCTGGCCCAAAACATCTCCTTGTAAGATCAGATCAATAATCTATCAACTCTAATGAGTTAGCAGTTTGTAAAGATTCCAACAAAGCATAATCAAGCAAAATAAATTCCCTCAGTAGTTCTTCACATAAATATGTTTCATTCTACATGGAGATATGTTTTTATTATGGATCTTCTGGAATCTACTGGTCATTGCATTGATGATGATCCTTATAGCTTTCAAACTTGTTTGTCTTCACATTGTTGTTATTATATAAATCTTTCACCTGGTTCTTCTCATTTCATTCTTCATCAGCTTAAAAAAGTCCCTCAAATTGTTCATTTTTGTAATATTGATATTATAGTATAAATTGTACAGTTCCTCTTTACTTCCTTCTGCATTAGTTCATCTAAATTTCTCTAAGTCTTTTTGGAATCAATCTGTTTTTCATTTTTTATAAAATCATGATACTCGATCACAACTTATTTGGCCATCCCTCAATTGTTGCACATTTTCTTAGTTTCCAGGTTTTTTATTTTTAAACTGCTATATAAAGAGCTTCTATAAATATTTTTGCAGATAAAGGACCCTTTCCTCTCCTACTCACTAGTCAATAACTTTGTGTGTATAATTCCAATTTGCTTTCCACAATGATTGTATCCATTAAGATCCACCAACATTGCATCAGTGTTTTTCTGTAGCCCTTCCTACATTTATCATTTTCCTCTTTTGTCATTTTTATCCCTGTTGTGAGTATAAGCTGGAATCTCCAAAGTGCTTTTATTTGCATTTCACTAGCAATGATTTAGAACATTTTTGTCATATGGCCATAGATAAGCCTGAGTTTCTTCCCTTGAGAACTATCTATTCATATCCTTAGACCGTATGCCAATTGGGAAATGGCTCTTTTTCTTATAAATTTGAATCAGTTCCTTACATATCTTGGAAATAAGACTTTTGTCAGAAAAATTTAATGCAAAAAATTTTCTCAGTTAATTGGGTAAGAATAAATTATTAATTTAGCTTTTTTAGGTTTGTTCATGTAAAAGCTTTTACATAATTAAAATTATCCATGGAAGGCTTAGATCTCAAACCAAGAATTTCTGCCTTCAGATCTAATACTTTTTCTGCTGCAGGATACGTAAAGTCCAAGAGTGAGCAAGATTAACAAAGCTGTGAGGATAAAGACAGGGAATCTGAAGGTGGGATTTTATCTGGGATCTGAAGAGAAGCTGGAGACAAAAGATGAAGATGTTATTCCCCTTTAGCAGATGAAGAAACTGAGGTTCAGTGAAGCCATGTGAGGAGAAATGAATGGCTTGGATAAGAAAGTGATAGAGTCACAGGACTCTCATGGGTTAGAAACACTTGCTGTGGAGAAAACTTGCTAGTCTGGTCCCCAGAGGAGCGGGACATCCTCAAGTGAAAGGATTTGAGGAAAGTGACAGAAGGATAGGTTTGGATTTTGAAGGACTTTAGGATTCAACTGGCCCAGCTTTTTTATTTTACAGGGAAGCAAAGTGAGACCCAGAGACATACCTGTCTTAGCCAAGGTAACAAACAGGTGGTAAGTGGCACAGCCAGGATTTGAGTCCAGGTCTTGTGACGCTGAGTCCAGCACTCTTTCCACGTTGCATGCTGTCCTCCTCTTCTCCTTCCACCAACTCCTCCTCCCCCCCTTCCCCCATGCTGATGCTGGAATTGATCCTAGCATCTGGTTTAAACCCTCCTCCCCAAATAGGAAATCCTTTTCCTGAACCCAGCACATTTCAGCTCCATCCTCCTTTGTCCTTAGTCTTTCTGCCTTCAGGAAGACAAGTCCAGTCTCAGGTTCTCATTTTTCTTTTACATTTTACCCCATAGTGAAAGAGAAAAGAGTGGAGTGGGCCTTCTGCTCGGGTCCTCCTTCTTCAGGGTGCTCAGGATGCAGCCCATCATCCCCTGTTTGTGAAATGCTGAGTTGTTGCTTTCGTTGTTTAGTCATATCCACCCCTTTATGTCCCCTCTGGGGGTTTTCTTGGTAGAAGTTCTGGAATGGCTTGCTATTTCTTTCTCTGGCTCATTTGACAGATGAAGAAACTGAGCCAAAGAGTGTCACAGCAACCACAAAATTCTCATTCTGTGCCATTATTGAGGATGGACTATTCGGTCAGAAAAATAGGATAGTTTACTTCTCTTTGGAGTGAAGTAATCTCATGGAGAGGTAGTAATATCTGCAGTAAACTAAGGTGGCCGCCATTTAAGCAGAAAACTCTCGACTGTCTTCTGCAAGACCAGTGTGACATGACCCTTTAGTTGTTACCTGGGGGAGGAGGGCCGTGATAATTCAGATTCAGTGACTATTCCTGACATACTCAGGGCTTCCCGGATAATAAATGGTCAAGCTGTTTGTAACGTTTATATTAGGATTTTGTACTTAGGTTCCGATTTGATTTATGGAGATAATAAATGCAGTGGGATTTATGACATTGAGAACCAATATCACAGATAAACACAAGTGAGTTCTCTTTTTGGTGGCTTGTCTGGGGCTTTGTTACCCACACCTCCCCTGCCTGGGTCTTATACAGCCGACCAGCTTGGGGCCTGGAGCAGAATTAGTATGTCTGTGCTTGGGCTTAGTGTGAGTTTGACCTGTGGTAGGTATCTGGATTCAGAATTGAATTATTTTCCTTCCATATTCAAAGAGAGTAGGAATCCTCTGCTGTACCAGGATGGGTTGACCCAGAATGGTAGGGAACTTAAAGGTCACTCCTGAAATATTGAAATCCTTGTGTTCCACTGAGTAGATTTATGTCAAGCAAAAAGGACCGGGTGTAGAGGACTCAAGTCATCTTACAGATGAGGCAATGTGAGCCAAGCAAGGTGAGATTGCTGGCCCTTGGCCACACAGCTACCAAGAGAACCCAGATCTTCTGAAATCTCCTCAGGGCTCTGTCTCTCCCCCCTACTTCCCCAGGCCCCTTCTCCATTTCATTAGTGCATCTGTTTGGGAGCCAACACTGTGTGTTCTCTTTTTAATCCTTTGTGTAGAGATGGATGTCAAGTTACCAGAAAAGTGGTGTTGGTGAAGACAGGGGGGCAGGGAAGGATGCCTGAAAAATAACCGGGTCTTGAGCCAGGTGCTTAAGTAGACCAAAAAGTGTCATGGCAGGGGTGAGCAATGACATTGGCCAAGTTGAATTTTAAGAGTCTACTCATCCTTGGGCTGGAATTGTCACATCCCTTTGATTTAGGATGGATGCTTTCCCAAAGAGATGAGCAGCCACCATTGTAGTATAGAGAGCAGGGTTACATCACCCCCCTCAGGATATCTGAATGCTCTCAGGAATAGCCCCTAGGAGGCCATGGGGAGGACAGGTTAAGAATAATCAAAAACTGGGGCCATCTTTCAAGCCTCCCTGAAAGGCCTCCCTTTGGGGATAGGACATGGCCCTGGGCCATTCCTGAGCTAATCTTTGAGCTCTTGCTCCAAGCGTTCTGGCCACACACCAGTCCACTGTCTGATATTTTCTTTGCTGATATCTTTCTTTGCTTGATATTCTTCTTTTGCTCTTCTTGAGCATATCAGTATGATCTGTCTGCTTAGCCTTCTTGCCTCAGGTCTTCTCACTGTCACCCCTTCCTCCACTTGGCTGGCAAAGTGATCATCCTAAAGCACAGATCTGATCATACACACACACACACACACACACACACACACAAACACGCATGCACAAATCTTCCTTTTGACTTTCAAAGCCCTGTATCATGTGATCTCTCCCCATCTTCCCAGTCTCATACCAGCCTCTTCCATATGCTCTGTGATGGCCTCCTGGCTGTTACTGCCACAAAAATCCCCATTCTTTGACAGCAGGCATGTTCCTGAACATCTTTACACTTGCAGAGAATTCTCTCCTTCCTCACCTGGGCTTCCTTCAACTCCTGCTATGTGTACAAAGCCCTTCCGGGTCCCTTGAATGCTGGTGCTTTTCCCCTGAAATCCTCTCTAGGTTATTCCATATTGATGTATTCGTTCACAGACTGAGGTCCCTGAGCCCAGACTGTTTTTTTGCCTTTCCTTGTATCCTCAGCATTTACTAATACCTGGCACAGGGTGAGTGCTTAATAAATGCCAATTGACTTGCTCTAACTTATAAAGCAGAAGGAGTCATTGAAGCTGTTTGACTGTGGCTGCCCATCTCTGGGACCTTCTCTCCCCAAGACTGTTGTCACAAACTCTCGAAGTTTCCCAGTGCCCAAGGGAGGGAGGCGTCTTGCTTTGTGCCATTGCTTATGCTGCTGGCCACAAATACTGAATGCACAGGGGAATATTGGCAAAGGTGATGATGGAGGCTATGACGGGAAGCTCAAAGCCTGCTGGGGAAGAAATTGTCTTGTTCATTTATCTCTCTAGGCCATCAGCACAACCATTCGGGTCTTACCTCTTCACCAGGAGGAACAACTTGCTAAGTGAGAGAATCGGTGTTTGGGAGGTGGCCAGTGTGAGCGTGGGGGGGAGCGGTGTTGGCCTCCCAGTGAGCAAGTGAGTGAGCGCAGCCAACTCTGAAATTACTCTCTCATGTTCCCAGGAATTAACTGACTTGCAGAGGGACCCTCCCGCCCAGTGCTCAGCAGGACCCGTGGGTGATGATTGTAAGTAATGGGGTTTTAGGGCTTTGGGTTATATGAATCCTGCAAACAAATCCCCACATTTTGCTAGCTCAGCTTTAAAAAAAAAAAAAAAGTTCCCTACTGCAGATCATGCAGTAAAATGAATGAAGCAGCAGCTTTTCTTTTCATTTGTTTTAAGTTCCAATTTCATTAGCAGATAATTAGTCAGACATACTGTGGCAGGTCAGTAGTCAGTAATGAGCATGCTTTTTTGGTTAGAGTTCCTATAGATGGGAACTATAACCCTACCTTGCCTGCTGGAGGAAAATGAGGACATTGCTTTCCAGGGAGTTTAATCAGTGGCCTTTCCATATAATCACTCAGTCCACTCAAGAAATCCCTTTGAAGCACTCTACCACAGGCAGAAAATCATAGGCAACTTGGCCCTTGAAAGAGTTCCCTAAATAACTTGGATGATGGCTTTTAAAAAAGTTTTCTTTTCTTTCTCTCTCTCTCTCTCTCTCTCTCTCTCTCTCTCTCTCTCTCTTTCTCTTTCTCTCTCTCTCTCTCTCTCTCTCTCTCTCTCTCTCTCTCTCTCTCTCTCTCTGTCTCTCTCTCTCTCTCTTTTTTACCTGAGGATTAAGTGACTTGCCCAGGGTCACATAGCTAAGAGGTGTTAAGTGTCTGAGGCTAGATTTAAACTTAGGTCCTCCTGACTTCAGGATTGGTGCTCTATCCATTCCGCCTAGCTGCCCCAAAGTTTTCTTTTCTTTTTTTTTTTTTTTAAATTGATGGTGGTACTGTTGCTGCTGCCCATGCCTTTAGGGGGAGGTGACCGATCTCTGTTCCTCTACTTGAGGAATTCATTCAGAGGGGCTACTTTGGATTTCCCCCTGGGGGAAGTGAGGCAAGAAGAGGCCACAGTCCATCTTTTCTCCTGCCTTTCCCTGACCCTTTCTCCCCACCCATCCATACCTGCGATAGAAGCAGCTCAGGAAGCTTTTTTTCTTAACCCTGGCTAACCTGGGGGAGAAAATGGAATGGAGCTGCCCCCAGAGCCCTCTACTGTTTCCCTCAGGCTCCTGCTAGCTTCTCCAGGTCTCTTTAGCCTCCTCCGTTTTCCCAAGTCTCTGCTGCCCTCACCTAGGCCCTGCCTTCTTCTCCAGAGCTCTCTTTTTTCTTGAGACCTCTGCTGCCATTGAGGAGGGAGGTAAGGAAATGGGGAGCAGGGAGTAGCCTTAGCTGGACCAGATAGAGGGCGATAGGGTCAGTGCATGGGAAGAAGTGACTTGGGGGGTGGACTGCCCATCCCTGGCATCTGCGAGAACAGATTTCAGGCACAGTTGATGCAGAAAGGCTTCTGGTCCGGGGTTCAGAGCTTAGGAAACCCAGGCCTTTCTGGTGATTAGGTTCCTCTGTATCTCATCAGCTGACCCTTACATTCTTGCAGGAGTTTGCAGCACCCCATATTCTGAGCATGTGGCCCCCATCTGTCACAGAACCCTGAGAACATCCCAATGGCCTCGGTTTGGGCAGTTGGTCAGTGCTGCTCACCATGCAGCTGACAGAGGGGTCCCCACGTCCTTTTCCTTCCTCTGACTTTTTTTCTTTCTCCTCCATATATGCCCCAGGCTTATCAGTAGCACCTTGGGTTCCCATTGCTATTATGCAGCTTTACTGGAAGTACGAGGGATAAAAATGTTTGTCGACTGTTGCCCTGGCCCTGGCTCTCCCAACATACTCCATTCATTGTTCTTACATGCGGAGCCTTTGCTGTATTTGAATACATACTAGGAGACTTCAGGGTGTAGGCTCAGTCTTTGCTAGGGACGTGATGCCATTATACACCCAGATTAGCTAGAAGCCAATTGAAACAGTAGGCTCAGTCTTTGCTAGGGACGTGATGCCATTATACACCCAGATTAGCTAGAAGCCAATTGAAACATTCGTCCCACTTTGGTGATATGGAGAGGCATTTTCCAAAAAACGTTATGAAATGATTCACTTTATGTCCACATGGTGTCAGCTTCAGGACTGAGCTATTATAGATTATATTCTTGCCTATCTTTCTCTTCTGTGGCATCAGGTGAGTGGAGAGGAGATTGTTCAGAAATGGGAATGAGAGCAAGAGCCAAAATAGGTAATTGAGTTCTTAAGTAGAATAAAAAATTAAAATGGGAAGCAGCAGAAAATGAGAAAATCTAGGTGTCTCTTCACTGAAGAGCTAGATTTAAAAAATACCCAAACATATCCTTAAAGAGAGCAGGAAACCAGAAGGGGAAAACTTGGAAGATTTCTTATCAGTGCTGCTGAATTCTTACACAGTGCATGGCACCATGGGGCAAATATTTGTAGGACACAAAGAAGAAAGAGTCCCTTATCTCAAGTGATTTAAGATTGGCTTTTGGGAGAAATACTTTGAAAGAAAATTTTTTGGAATGGACCAGAGGACAAAAGATTCTTTCTTAAGAAACAACAATAACAATAGCTAATATTTATATTGTACTTATTATGTGCCAGGCACTGTGTTAAGTGCTTACAATTATTATCTCATTTGGGCCTAACAACAGCTCTGGGAGATAGGTACTATTATTCCCATTTTACAAAGGAGGAACCTGAGGAAAGCAGAGTTAAAGTTATCACACCTGGTAAGTATCTGGGCCTGGACCCTGTGCTCTCCCTACGGCACCTCTACACTGCCTCTAACAAGGAATCTGGAGAGGAGTTTATAGTCAGCAGCAAAACAGAGAAAAACTCTAAAATGTGTGTGAATGGCTAGAAGAGGATCTGGTGTGTTTATCGAAGTGGATGCTCATGGATTTACTCTATCACCATCTCTCTCTTTGTCTTTCAGTATTCCACTGGCAGGCCACCATCATGGGCCCGGTACGTACTAGCTGATGAGTTCCCCGCTTTGGCTTTCCCCTTTCATTTTACATTTCCGTTTCTTCTTCTAATTGGCGTGTTTGATGTCTTGTCATTCTAGAGTGATAGTCCTTACCAGGGCGGTGTTTTCTTCCTGACTATTCACTTCCCTACAGATTACCCTTTCAAACCGCCAAAGGTAAGGAAGGGTCTCGTTGACTCTGGCTGACACTTGTAGACAAAGGAGGACTCGTGATAAGTGGATTTTAAAGTGGCTCCCTGGAGCAGTGGTGGGGACCCTGCCTCCATCCTCACAGGGAGAAGTTGGACTACCTCGGGCTCTGGGACAGTTCAGTAGACAAGTGTTTCTATTTCAATCTGACACTGTTTCACAGCCTCAAAATGGCTTTTCATAGAGGAGGTTACAACTGTACCCAGTTCTTTTTTCACCTGGGGCAAGGGCTGAGATTTTGGGAGGTGGGAGGAGGGTCCAACCGTGGATGCTGTGGAGAACACAAAGGTCTTGTCCTTGCTTCTGTGGAGATCTCAGGATTCTGGGAGTGGTGGCCAGGGCGGGAATGGGGAGGGAGTGGAATTGTGCCACGCTGGAACGGCTGCCGTGCCAGGCAGGACTCTGTCTTTCCCCTCGCTGTCCTTTGGCCCATACTAGTGCTGGTGGCAGTTTCAGCCCGACCATGTTTCTCATCTTTGATTCCTCACTTCCTCTTCTCTCATCCCTCACTTTGACTGTGTCAAGATTTCTTCCCTTATCTGAAGTGAGGGCAGAACAGTGGCTCCCTCCCCAGCCTTCAGCTTTTACCAGTGAAGAGTGTGCTGGGTTTGGGCTGTAAGAACGGATGTCCCGTTAGCATAAGATAGAAGGTGGCCAAGAGATGAATGAAGCCGTCCGCATACTTTGTCCTTTGGGCCTCCCCTTCTTGCCTCCGGGCTCTGTTAAAGCCAGTGTCCAGGTAGCTCTGCACCTCCCACACCAGCCTCCATATGTCTGTCCTCATATATCGCTGACCAGCTGGCAGTGCCAGAGACTGGCCAGTGCCCGCAGCCAGAACTGTGTCTTCTGTCTGTCAGCTGCCGAATGGCCTGTGGGCAATAGTGCTCTGCAGACCGCAGCTGGGCTCGGCCATGGCCTGCTTCAAAGGTGTTCTCATGTGTGTCATAACCAAGCCTTGGCATGGGGGTGAGTTACCTTTGGTCTCCGCTGAACCTCGAGAGTGACTTCTGTATGCCAGCGGAGAGGAGGGCTGCTCTCTGCCTCGGGCACTGTCAGTGACAAACCACCGAAAAGTCAAGCCAGGAAGTGTCCCCGTTGTGTCAGCGCAGGGAGCGGGATTTGAGCACCAGAAGCATCTGGGTTAGGTGAAAAGGACAATTTTGGGTGTCTCACAGACATGTCACCGCCACTATTAACCATGTACATGCTCCAGATGTTGGTTATGCTGTTAAATCAGTGTGGTAAGAATTACTTTTAATTTTGAGCTCTGAAATGTTTTTATAGATTGAGACTAAAAAGTACATATTCCAGCCTGACTTACTTGTGTGTAAGTCAGTAAATATTGCATTAGCATACTTCTCAGTCTCCGTGCCCCTCAGACTAAGTGACTGGTGATAATTTTAGAGCCCATTGGTCTGTACTCTATAAAAGATTAATTTGCTGACTGCCCTACTTATAAGCATCCAAATAGAATACCTTTCTTCAAATAAATATTAATGTAGATGATCATTTATTTAGTTGGGTTTGAGGGAATAAGAATTAGGAGCTGTATTTGCTCAAGATACAAAAAAAAAAAAAAGACAAATCCAAACAGTGTCAATTATTAAGACTAAAAACCATATCTCCAATAAGCTGGTATTAATTTGGAAGGAAAGCTCAATGGTGAATAGCCCAGTGATGATCTCTTAAAGAAGGTGACCGTTGCCTCTGTTTCCTCCCATAGTAGAAGAAAGTAAAGCATTGAGAATAGACAGTAAGGACTCACCCAGTGACAAAGAAGTTTTGTCCCTGGGAAGAGAAAGCACAGAATGTGACTGTCGTCTCCACTTCTAGAGACTCATGAAATCATTGAGTCACCGAGCCCAACCTCAATTCCACGCAGCCTCCCAGACTCCTGGGCCTCTCATGCCTGTGTCACTTGCATATCTGCAGGAGTGGGCACTCACTGCTTTATAACCCATTCTATTTTTTGGACAAATCTAATTTTGGGGAAATCATTCAACATCTTGTTTCTGTGGCTTCTACCCACTGGTCCTAGATCTGGGCTCCAGAAATTCTCAGAATAAGCTTAAACCTGCATAAAACCCTTTATGTGAGGAATTTAGCTACATCTCATGGGACATTGTTTCAAAACAGGTGTTTTTTACTTGGTGTTCATCTCAAGAAACTGTAGTTTGTACCTCTTTTTAAAAAAATTCTTGATGTCTTTTGTCTTTTATAGTACCAGAATTTCCCCCAGTATCCTTTCCTCTTCTCCCTCTCAGCTGTCTATCTTACATAACAAATATATATATTTTTTAACTTGATGAAATGAATGCCAAGCTGGAAAAAAATTAAGGCACAAAAAAATTGGGGTTGAGGGGAAAAGGAGAAAAAAAAATTAGCAAAATTGATCAATGCATTGAAAAGATCTGAAAAAAACGTATACAGTCTGTGACAATAATGGGTCTCTCACCTCTGCAGAAGCATTTTATGTCTCTTTTTGAAGCCAGCCTTTTTCTTTGTAATTTTGCAACATTCATTTGATTGTTTGCTGGTGGTTATTCTTTTCATTTGCTTTGTCATTGTATATGTTGTTTTCTTGCCTTTGCTTCAGATTGTATCAATCTTTCCACATCCCTGTAGTCTTCATTTTCATTGTATTTTGTAGCAAAGTAATATTCTATCATATTCACGTACCACAGTTTGTTTAGCCATTTCCCAACTGCTTTGTTTCCAAATTTTGACATCATGAAAAATGCTTCTATAAATATTTAGGTCTGTGTGGGCATTTTCTTCTTAATCTTTTTGGGGGCCTGGCCTAGTTGTGAAATCTCAGGATCCAAGAGAATGGACATTTTAGTCACTTTATTTGGATTCCAAATTTGGATTCGAAATCATTGCTTTGATATACAGATGCACCAACAATGCATTAGTATTCTTACCTTCCCCACAACCCCTCCGATATATCAATGTCTTTCTAAAAGTGAACACAACACACTAAATGTGGCTAATCCAGAGTATGGGACAATGATTATCCTCTTTATTAAGATTGTATTCTAATTTTGGGATTTTGTCCGCCCTATCATTTCCTTTAAGCTTTCAGTCGACCAAAACCCTCTATCTTTTTTGCATAAACTACTGTTAAACAGAGATTTTATCACTATAATTTTGAAACTTAGCTGTAGAACATTGTATTTGTTCTTCTTAAATCTGATCCATCCTTTCAAGGTTATAGTTCTTTGGAATCCTGATTCTGTCTACCATGTATCAGCCATCCCTCCCAATTTTGTATTATGTGTACATGTGATATTCATGCTTGCTGTCTCTACATCCCAGTAACTGTTGAGCATTCTTATATTGGACTAGAATGGCCATAGCCCTCAAACTGCCTCCAGAAATTTCTTTCCAGTATGGCCTTGATTTCATTAATCAACACTCTGTAGGATTGTTTAGCTAACTTCTTGCTAAACCAGCTGTGTGACTATTTAGTTCATATCTCTATACAAGGATATCATGAGAGATTTTGTCCAATGTTTGCTAAAAATTTAGGTTACAATAATAGCTAATATTTATATAACCATCCTTTTGCCAGGCATTGGGCTAAACGTTTTATAATTATTATTTCATTTGATCCTCACAGTAACATTATGAGGTAGATGCTATTATTATTCTAATTTTACAAATGAGGAAATTGAGACAGACAGGTAATGTGATTTGCTTGGGATCACAAGCTAGTAGGTGTCTGAGGTCAGATTTTAACTTGAGTTTTCCTGACTCCAGTGCACTGGGGCACCCCTGGAAGCCTTTAACAGCATTTAGAGCATTTTCCTGATCTCTAGCTGATGGGCCGATTCTAAGTGGCAATGAGAAGACTCTGGCATGGCTTGTTCTAATTCCTCCTTTTTCTTTGTAAATGGCAAAATAATAATTATTTAAAAATAAAGACATAAATCTAGAATTTTAACCAAGAATTGACATCCTTAAGCTCACTAGTCTAAATTTTCTAGACTTTACAAATCAGGATCTTTATCTATTTATCTTAGCACAGTGCTTGCCACATAGTAGGCATTTCATGGATGTTAATTAATTGATTTATTCTCTGGCACATCTCTCATAGTTTTTTACCTCATAATTGCCAGCAGCTGATTTTTTTTTTTTAATGTCTCTGCATTTTTTTTCCTTCAAGAGATTTAAATTACCTTGAACCTTGAAGTTCTGTCTTACTTCAGGCTCCCTGCTTCTCCCTCATTTCCTTTTAACCAATCTCTCCAGCTAGAAAACCATTCTCCCAGATCTAGAAGACAAAAGCAACACAGATACAGCAGAATTCAGCATTGTTCCTGTTGTCTGTTTGAGAACAATACACTATGTGTCTCGAGCAGTGGACCTGTCATTCTTTTTGTCCTTCAGACAAAACTGAAAAACACCCTGTTACTGTTTTAAAAGATTTTATATCAATCCTTAGTCTATATGAGGCTTTAGCCTTTCTAAGACTGATCTTAGAGGTGGCTTTCCTCCCTGTTTGTCTGTAGCTTCATGCCCTTGTTTCTGTATTTTGAACATGATTTAAAAACCTGAGCTAACTGAAGAGCTGTTTTACCTGAATCTTTTTTTTGTTTGCCTTCCATAGCTTCCATATCCAGATAATCTGTGATGTGTGATTTGTCAGATTTTTTTTTAATGTAGTTTATTGTTCCTTCTCGGAGTATCTAAGGGAAACCTTAGAGCCTTTATCCGTGGGATAGTGATTCCCTTTTTTATGAGTCTAGAATACCTGTATTTAATCAAAAGAGGGGAAACCCTATCTATATAAAAATTATGTGTAGTTGCATTATTTGTACTGACAAAAGCCTGGAAACAATTCAAATGTCCAGTAATAAGTGATTATTCATACAAATTGTGATGTATCAGTAGAATGAAATACTGGTCTGCTGCCGAAAAGGGTAAATTAAATGATCATGAATACAGAAAGATAGAAAATATTGCAAAGCAAAGAAATCAAAAAGAGAAAAGAACTTTACACATACATGAAAAAATTAAATGATCATGAATACAAAAAGATAGAAAATAGTGCAAAATAAATCAAAAAGAGAAGAGCACTTTACACACACATGTGGGCTACAGGAATAAGTGGGCAAGTGGATGAGAAAGGAGACATATATAGACCTAGAGGGATTAAAGAGTGTTATTCTTGTTTTCTAGTTTATTTAAACATCCACAGTGCTGTGTGGAGAGGAGAGAGTGAGCTAAAGTAAAAATCAGCAAGCCCTGGGTTCAAAGCTTTCTACCTGGGTTAATCACCTAATCTCTGTATTCTAAGAAGACACAACCTGCTCTGGTGAAAAGTATATCCTCAGTAGGAACTTCCTATACCAATGAAAATCACAGATCTAGTCTCTGTTCCTGGTCAAAGCATATTTATAATTGTGAGTCATTTTGGATACAAGCATATGTTAAAATAACCAAATAAAACCTAGGGCATGCCTCAATTTCTATCTTTCCTTTCCTTGACCAACATGGGCAAGGTATCAATGTTCCTATCACATCCCCATCAGGAATCACTTCTTTAAGAATAGGTGAGATTTCCTACTGTGAACCATTTTAGCAGTTTGTAACTTTCTTGAAAAGCAGAAGAGTCAGTAAGTTCTTGAGAGCTCTCCCAGCCAGGATTCTGTGGTTGTGAAATTCACAAAATCAGAGGATGAAAGAATAAAATTATCTGTTGAAATGCCACTGTCCTTTCCTGTGTTAGAAAGTAAGTTTGGGTATGATCAATTTTCCTTGGTTTGTGGAGTGAGATTCATTGCAGAGGTTCTTGATATGAGATCCAGAGACCTGCAAAGAGAACTTGAATGGGGGAAAAATACATATTTATTGTTACTAACCTCTAACTGAAATTTAGCATTTCTTTCAATTATGAATGTAGTCACCAAATATCACAGACCTTTTTCAGAATGTCTTTAAGTACATAAAATAAAATACATGGGATTACAAAGAAAACCATTTATGTCAAAATATAGTTATCAAAACATAAAAAAAAAAATTCATGAACTCCAATGGAATTAGAACTCTGAGATCCTTTCTACTGCTAAATCTGTGGTCTTTCCAAAAACCCTGTGAGATTGATAGCTGTATAGAGGTTTTTAGTGTTTTTTTTTTCTTTTTTCTTTTGCTGAGGCAATTGAAGTCAAGTGACATGCCCAGGGTCACACAGCTAGGAATGTTAAGTGTCTAAGACCAAATTCGAACTCAGGTCCTTCTGACTTCAGGGCTGGTGCTCTATCTACTGTACCACCTAGCTGGCCCTTGTGTGTAGAGTTTTTAAGTAATGACCCAAGGATAGGAGAAGTGAAGTGCTTTGTTCATGATCCCATAGTCAGGGGACCCCAGATTTGTGGGATCAGAGCCAGAAGTGACATTAGGGATCATCCGACCTACTTCCATGAGTTTTATAGATGAAGAAACTGAGGCAGAGAGAGGTTAGGCATTTGTCCCAAGTAGTATAAGTGATCAAATGGGATTAGAATCAAGGCTCTGTGATGTTATATATAATACTATTCCAATTCCAGTTCTCCTTTTTAATATCCCTTAACTCCCTCAGTGTAGCAAAAGCTATGATTAAGTTAAATTGTTTCAGTGCCTGTTTTTATTTCACTTAATTTTGTGCCTGTTTTTATTTCACTTAGAAGAATGCTGGCAGGAATTGCATCACTCATTTTGCCTATACTTCCTTAGGCTAAAATAAGTTGGAAAAAAAAAGAAGAAGAAAAACCTCACAGGTTTCTTTGTCGCACTGCCTTGATTTCCTGGTCTCAGCCGTGATTGTGATTATTTTTCAATAGAACTTTATTCTCATAAAGAAGTGTAGACTTCCTGTAGATTAGTAGTTTCTCTCACTCCAAAAGTGTGTTTCCCACAGTCTCTCTGTGTGAAAAGTTAGTCATTCAGGAGAGAGGCCATGGCTGGCAATGGCAAATGTAACATGGCTTTCCTGAGGATATCTTGATGATAGAGTTCTCAGCCCATCATTGAGTCCCTAGTCATATAGCTTTCGCTTCCCATTTATAGTCTTGGTATTGATAGGAACCTCTGTCCCTAGTCATAGAGTTTTCTCTTCCTATCTTAGTTATGGTTTTGGTATTGATAGGAATCTCTGAGTTGACATTTCCCCACTCCTAGGAGTAGGCTTGAGCTATCCATGGCCAAGGCAAACCTCAGCAAGTTCAACGTCCTTTCAGGGGATCCAGAGAGGAGGGTTTATGTCCGGGACAGACCTGGATGTCCTCTTTGATTCTCTACTTGCCAACTTCCTTGCTCTCATCTACTCTTAAGTACCAGAACTTCAGAGCAGCTGGAGGAGGAGGATCCCCATCAAGCCCACAAGGAGGCTTGAAACCAGATGTACGGCTGACAGGGACTAAGAGTGATGTGATGGACACTAAGACTTGCTCTTAGCCAAATCCTTCCTGATAGTGCTTTTTATTTTAACTTCACTATTGCTGCAAGTTCAGAAGGTCTGTGATAGTCTCGTTTCTAACTTCAGCTTTTGATCTTTTGTCTTTTTAGGTTGCTTTTACAACCAAAATTTATCACCCTAACATCAACAGCAATGGCAGTATCTGTCTTGATATCCTGAGATCTCAATGGTCTCCAGCATTAACAGTATCAAAAGGTAGGAATGAAAAAAGGACATAGAATTACCTATGGCCATTTGATAGGATGTGTCTCAGTAGGACTTGATGGAAAATTCCATCCATCACCTGCCTATTAGACATTGAGAGCATGGACCAAAATTGCCTTTTGGTTCTTTAGGGGCTGATGCAAACCTTGGTTCTGATAAGCCCAATTTAAAGGACATTAAAGAATAGAAGAACAAATTGAAACTGAAGTGTTTCTCTTCCTCCAGATGATAAAAATCCCTCTGCTAAAAACATAGCAAAGTGTGAGAGTTTATCTATTGAGTTAGGACAAGAATAATTAGAATGTAAGTTATTCTTGATCAAGATAAATAGTTGTCCCTTCCACATTATGATTTTCCATATCATGGGCTGGCACAAGAAATTAAATGGGAATTTGGGGAGGGGGGTTTGCAGAAGCTGCAGATGACACAGAAAAATGTTAAGAAACTCAGAAATGTGTAAAACATACTTATAGTATTGTATAATATAGTCTTTGACCAAATGCTTAATCCAAATTTTATAAGATAATGTAAACATTCCATAAAATAAAGAGAAGAAAAATTCAGATTTCTTTTCTGTATGAAGAGAGGACCAAAAAGATTCATGTGGATTTTTCAGATCAAGGGATGTTGTGCCATTAATCCACTCAGTATAGAAGGGATAACTGAATTGTTAATTAAATTGTGTTAAATGTAGATGTCACAAAGATAGAAGATATCTGTTAGCAATTGGATTTGGGTGGGTTGAAGGACTTCGTAGGGCCCCAAGCAGAGCTTTGGTAGCTGATCCAGAGTCGGGTTGGTGAGAAAAACCCGGTAAGCCTAGAGTGATTGCCTAGGGCAGATGGAAAACTAGGAGAGGGTGAGATGGGGCTTTTCCTGAATCCAGGGCAAGATAGAACTGCCTTTCAAATGTCTTGAATTGGAGAGCCTGTAGACATCTTAAACTCCCCAACACAGAAGTCATTTCCCTTCTCCCTCTTCCCTATACTCTCTAGGGCATCATCAAATCCAGACCCTTGGGCTTGAAACCTAGGAGTCATTCTGGATTCCTCCTCTCTCTCATCTCCCATATCTCAAACCTGCCAAGGACTGTCTGTTTTACCCTCATAATAGCTCTGGAACATGGCCCCTTCTCTCTTGATACCCCTCCCCCTCCGGTGTAGACTCCATTCTGTCACTCCTGGTCTATTGAATAGCTACTGGGGAGTCTGCTCACCTCCAGTCTCTCCCCACTCCAGTCTGTCTTCCATTCAGCCACCAAAGGGATTTTTCTAATACCCAGGTCTGACCATGTCACATGCACATCCCTTCTTCACCTCTCACTCCTACTCAGTAAGCTCCAGTGGCTCCCCATCATCTCCAAGAGCAAATACAAGCTGCCTTTCAAACCTTGCTCCCTCCCCCTTTTCCATCTTCTCAGACCATCCCACCTGATATGTCCACTTTGGACCCAAAACCCTGGCTTCCTGGCTGTCCCACCAATAAGACTCCTTCTCCACTCTGAGCATGATCTAGCTGCCCCATGCCTGGAAAGTTCTCCCTTCTTCACTTGGCCTGTTGCCTTCCTGGCTTCCTCCAGGTCTCAGCCAAAATCCTGCCTTCTCCAGAAAGCTTTCTCCAACCCCTCTCAATTCTAGAGCCTTCCCTTTTTAAGTTATTTCCAGTTTATCTTACAAAACAGCAAATAGTTTAGACAGTCATTTGTTGTCTTGCAAACGCCTTCAGGGAAGGAATCACCTTTTACTTTTTTTTTTTTTTGGTATCCCCCATATGCCTGGTACATAGTAGGTGCTTAATAAGTGCTTAGTGACTGAGTAGCACTAAATGCAGTAGTGGTGCATGGAGGCTGGGACTGAAGGAATGAGATTTCAGATTCTGTGCTAGAGAGGTCAGAACGAGCTGGGGATGGAGCCCAGAGTGAGTGAGCCTGGGAGTATCTGATCAATGCGCGAAGCTGCTGCCGCTCTTAAGTCATGAGATTATGGCTCATCCCACGATCTCCCCTGCCCTTCTGGGAGCTGGGCTCAAGGAGAACTGCCCCAGAATGTCCAGCAGCAATCCTTTCCCTTCTCGCGGCCTCCCATATGGGCGATGGCACCTTTTTTCATTTTGTCTTTTTTTCCCCCAGAGTCCTAAGCAGTTCTTCAAGTTTTTGCTTTTGTATCCTAGTCATTTTATATGAATCTGACCTAAAGCCCACATATTTTAGGTCCTTTTATCCATCTTTACCCCACCTACCCCGCAGGTTTTGTCCCACTGTTTATCCCGTGACCAGTTCTTGCTAGTTCATGCTGACCGCATTCAGCAGGATTGGTGACTTCAGAGAAACCAGAGGGCAACAGCTCACCGTCCTCCGGGGCGTAGTCTGGGAACCATCGCTCAGTCCCTTGAATGATTATAGTAAAAGGTCCGCCTGCCATTTGTGGGGCGCTAGAGAGTCTTCGGAGCAGGGGACAGAAGGAGGAAGGTGGTGCAGCTATTGATCTAGTAATGAGAGCAAAGGTATATTTGTGTGTTTTTATACACACACACACACACACAGAGTAGCTGCTTAATAAATGTATGTTAAATATATTAATACATAAATAATAAGTAATGAATACAATCAATAACAATAAGCTCAATAGGTGCTTGCTGAGTGATTAATAAGCACCTGCTGTGTACCAGGCTTCATGCTAAGTTCTGGGGATTCAAACAAAAATATAATCAGTCCCTCTCCTCAAAGAGTTCACTGTCTAGTGTAGGAAAGAACGTGTAAAAAACTAGGGACTTGCAAGGTGCATGCAGTGTAGGTGGACAGGTAGTCTTAGCTGGAAAGGGCCTAGCAGGAAGAGAATTCTTTTTAAAAGGTTCATTGTTGCTTCTTGTCTGAATATCACCAACATCTCCCTCAGAATACCCCCCAGGCCCTTTTGAAGACAAGTCTTGAGATTCAGAAACATATAACACTCTGCCTTTATATTCAGGTGGGAAAAAATCGAATTTGGCAGCTTATTATTTTCACTTTTCAGGGAAGACCCAGTCCTTCACACACATGGTCTCCTGTGACCCTCCGCTTTCCTGTTGTTTAATCAGAGTGGCCACAGCTCTATCTGGGTAGCTGAGGAGAACACTTAAGGGGATTCTCTCCCTAAGCCTTGGGTTCGAATCCCATCACAGCCCTTTCCTATATTGAGATGGCACTTCCTGCCCCCTGGAGTGACTAAGAGGCTCTAGAGCAGGGGTCCTCAAACTTTTTAAATAGGGCGCCAGGTCACTGTCCCTCAGACTGTTGAAGGGCAGGACTATAGTAAAAACAAAAACTTTGTTTTGGGATCTTTAAATAAAGAAACTTCATAGCCCTGGATGAGGGGGATAAACGTTCTCAGTTGCTGCATCTGGCCCGCAGGCGGTAGTTTGAGGATCCCTGCTCTAGAGCACTAATCGATGTCCTCATTGTCATTATTCCCCCCTTTCTGCCTCAGTTTCTTTGTCTGAGATCCTCTCCTGCTTTGAAGCCTCTGGTTCCCCTGTCCTCCCTCAGTGCCCTCCATCCATCCCTTGGCCTGAGGAGGAGGAAGCAGGGGGTAGGGGCTCTCTCCTGGCCAGCCTTCCCGGCCCAGAGCCGCAGCGGCAGACTCAGTACTCTCCTTATTCTTGCCTTCAGCCTCAGAATAAACAGGGGTCCCCGAGGGTGCTCCTTCCCCTCCATCTAGACGAGGCGCAGTGTGAGAGTGGAGTGGACCACGTTACTGGCTTTTGGCCGTGTGCGCAAGTGCGGGGCTGAGGCGCCGGGCACTTGGTGTTTCTGAGGTGACAGCAGGAGAAACTGAGGCACGGAGAACTTTTCATGACAGAGTCTCTTAGTGGACTAGCAGCAGAGGCGGCTACGACATCCAAACTCAGCCTGGGCGCTGACGTCTCAGTATTGTGTTTTAGAGAATGAATAAGCCTTTGTGAAAGCGTTTGTGCTGTGCCAGGGGCTGGGCAACAAATGCAAACAGAAAAAAGCCTCTGCCCACAGTGCTTGATGCCCTGGTAAGGGAAGGGCGTGCCATTGGGGCTGGGGCTTGTATGGGAAGTCGGGGGACATTGGTGGACCCCCTGTGAGTTGGTCAACACGTCCTCTCCAGGATGGGAGACACTGATTTGGTTGTTGTACCCAGAGCTAGAGGTGGAACATGAAGTTGGGAGGAGGGCAGAAAGGGAGAAAGGTGGTCAGAGTAGAGAGCTGTCCGAGTCTGCCTGAAGGTAGTGAAGGGCGTTCATTGTGGGGAATGCAGCTCCAGGAGAGGTGGTGAGGCAGAAGGGCAGCCGGTGGTCAGTGAGTGACCAGCCTGACAGGTCTGGATCGGGCTGACCACAAAGAGTAGATGAGGGTCACTTACTCCAGCAGACCCAAAATCCCTGGAGTTCTGATGTGGAAGGAGGGGAGAGGCTCACCAGGACCCAGCATAGTCTCTCATTTGGCTCTTCTTTTTTCCTTAGTTCTGTTATCCATCTGTTCCCTGCTCTGTGACCCCAACCCAGATGACCCTCTGGTTCCTGAGATAGCCCACACCTACAAAGCAGACCGAGAGAAGTAAGTCCTTGTTTTCTCTATAACTGAACGAGCATCAGTCCTTGAACAAGCCACCTTTTGTCCTTATGTTCACCTGCTGAATGTTCTGCTTCTCTACTTTTTATAGTAAGGGCTTGTGACTAACCTAGAGGTCACCCAAAGGCAAGTCTGTTTTGCAAGAAACTCACTAACGTATTAGAGTCATTTAGCAAAGACAGTGTAAGCTAGTGGATGGAGGCTTGAATTATAAACAGGAGGCGTGTTTGGGCCATCCGTCAGGACTGTCTGTCTGATGGCTTTAAGGAGGAAGAGGATGATCAGCTGCTTCAGAAGCAATTCTCCCTTCTCTGTTGAAATCATGAAAGTTTGAAAAAATGTTTTCCAAGTGGTCCTGCTAAACTTAGTCCTTGAAGGCTCTGCTGGCAGATGGAGGGCCAGAAACCAGGGCTCTTCAGGGTATCAATGGCAGAGAGCATTATGGGAATATCAATCAGTCCACCTGTTGTGTGCCAAGCACTGGGGTGCAGGTACAAAGAATGAATTGTCCCTTACTTGCAAAGGGCTGATATTTTAATAGGGAGACAAGAAGTACATTTAAAAATATCTTCAGTATAAATATAAAATGAATAAATACAAATAACTCCAGAAGAGTTAAAAAAAAAAAAAAAAACAAGATAGTTTGGGAAGGAAAGTGCTGGTGAGGGACCAGGAGGAATCTGGAAGAGTTTCAGAGGGATCTGAGGCCGAGATGAGGAGGGGAAGCATTCCTGTGGCCCCAGCAAAGGTCTGGAGATGGGAGATATGGTATGGTTAAGTTACATGGTGTGAACACTAGTTTAGGTAAAGCACAGAGTTTGGGAAGAGAAGTAATGTCCACTGAGACCAGAAAGCTAGGGAGGCCAGAAGGGCTTTAAAAAATAAATAGAAGCGTTCTGGGGAGCTGTGTGCAGAGACTTGCCACAAATATGTGTAGAGATAGCAAGCAAATCCATTTGTGGGGCAGTACTAGGTTATAGAAGCCACCTACTTCACCAGTCCTGACTGACTAACTGCTGATTTGGTGTCTGCATTCCATGTCAGAATCCGCACCAGGAACAACTTGGAAACAGTAGCATGAATTTTAGAAGTTGACAAACTTTGTGTGGCCTTGGAAAAGACAGGTCCACACTCATTGATTGCTGATTGAATCACAAACTTGCACCATATTTTTGGACAACAATCTGGCAGTTAAAATTACAAAAAATAATCACACTCTAGACTCACTAATTCCATTGTTTGCAACACACCCTGAAGGTGTTATCAAAACAACTTTTTAAAAAAGGCTATCTGATCCTCATCTAGTGAGAGAATTATGGAGACTGAATTTAGAGAAAAGTATAGTATTTTCACCTTTTTTTTGGTTATTGTTATTGTTTGCTTTTTTCTTTCTCATGTTTTTTCCTTTTTGATCTGAATTTTCTCACGCAGCATGACAAATATGGAAATGTGTTTAGAAAAATTGCACATGTTTAACCTATATTATATTACTTGAAATCACTAGCAGAGAGTGGTGGGGAGAAGGAGGGAGAAAAATTTAGAGCACAAAGTTTTGCAAGGGTGAATATTGAAAACTATTTTTGCATTTATTTTGAAAAATAAAAAGCTATTATTTTTAAAAGCTATCTGTTTAAAGATTTTCATAGCTAGATTATTTAAAATTGGACAAAAAATAACTGGAGGAAATTCAAATGTTCTATATAGAGGAATGGCCGAATTCATTGTGCTATATAAATTTAATGGAATTATTTATAACATTAAGACCAGCAAATATAAGCAATATAAAAAAACTGGGAAGACTTTTGGGAATTAAATTAAAGCATAAAAAACAGAACCCAAAGACTCATGGCAGCTGTTTGAGGCAGAATGGATAGAACCCTGATGGAGAAGCCAAGACAGGGACTACAAAGTTAGTGGAGTTTTATATGTGGGAATTAATTAACTATATGTGGTTGCTAAGCAGATTTTATTTGTTAAATTGACATCCAATATTAATCATAACTGTTGAAAGATTAGTCAAAGGGGGAAAAAGCTTGCCAACAGTACCTGGTCCAATTGGAAACTGATAATTGCTGAAACATCTAGAGAAGAGGTCACTTTTAAAATGATTAACAAGTATTTATTTTCTCTCCCTCCCATCCATCCCCATTTCCTTGTTACAAACGTGCTGTAGCCATAAAAAACAAATCTCTGCTTTGTCTTGTTCTGCACCCAGACTCTATTCACGGCCTTTCAGGAGGTGACACCCTGAGCCTCCATTCCTAGGCTTCTGCCTTAGGCTGAGTCCTTGAGGCTGGACTCTCACTTTCTCCACTAGTTCTCATCACTGATTTGCTAGCGACTTGAGCATGTGAATTGATGGATATCAGTTAATAGGATCCTCATTTGAAAACTTGAAAAAAGGGAGGGAGATAGAAGGCTTTTGGGAGTTTATTGATTTTGAATTCTGAAGGACAGCCATTCTTGTTCTCTCTTGACATGTTCTTTGGCCCATTTCATGTTTAGGTTTGTTTCTTTTTAACTAACCTGGATTCTCAATGCTTTAGCTTTGTCTTTTAAAGGAGTACAAAAATGTGTGAAATTTCACTGTTGAATTTTGTTGCATCACTCAATGTATCTGTTCAGTAGCAGGAATTTCAGAGACATCCCAGTGATACTTTAAATTCCTTACTGATAAATGTCAGGCTCCCTTTGAATGAGAAAAATAATTTACCAAGTGAAGTTTCTCCTAAGTCCCATGGGGAAAATCCCAGAACTTTCTGCTGCTCAAACTGGGATTCCCTGATATAAACTAGTCTTTTTGCTCTCTTTTCTCACTCATGTCACTCTCTGGGGCTTGATCAGGCCACTATTTTTGCCTTGCTTATTTGAATCTAAAGTTAGTTTTCATTATTCTCTTATAACATCAGGTTGGGCCTTTTCTACTGCCCATATTTATTATCACCCTAGAAAAGGGGAAGAGAATGAGGAGATAGATGAGATAGATTGGGGGCCCCTTGGGGAAGTGACAAATGGCTTCTTGGGCTGGGCCCCCCGGCCAACAAGTAGGAAAAGCAGAGCTGGGTTTTCCTTGTGGTTTCCATGTTTGCTTCTCCTGTCGAATTGAGAACTTCTGCTTTTTCTCTTCCAGGTATAACAGATTGGCCAGAGAATGGACACAGAAATATGCCATGTAAATGCCATGAAGACTAGACTCTTTTCAGGCTAAGAAGTTAACCTTTCAGCATGGTCTCTTAGTGGAATCTCTGGGTTGTCCACTGTTTACTTGATGTCATGAGCCATTTGCAAAGAGTCTCCTACTCTGTGAACGGACCCTGGTTCCCTTTTTGCTTTTGTCTCAACATAGAGGTACCACCTGTAACCATTTGGGTTCTGAGAACTTCATGCCTTTGATGCCAAAATCAGTAGCATTTTCATTTACTGATTTTTAGCCTGGTTCAACTGGAATCCACCTTTCACTCAGATTCCCTCGACCTTCTCTTGGAATGGCAGAAATGCACGCATTCCTTCCTTCAGTCTTTCCTCAGGGTGATGTATGCTATGCCCTTCACGCTGCACAACTGGAGCTGAGCAACTTCCTGATAAACTGTCCTATTAGAACCAAGTACTAGCCTGGTGTGCCCAAGAGAGAGCCAGACAAGATTTCCCCTCGTTTTCTATTTACTGAAGAACTCCATCCAAAGAGAAATCCCAACCCCAAAGACATTGCGTGGGATTAGGAATGATTTTGCTGTGAAATGAATGAGTGGCTGGATTTTTCCATGTCTCCAAATAAAGGAGGACTGTGGGATTGGCCAATCTTTTTATGCAGTAGTAATCACAGTCTCACTTTTTAGATTGAGAAGCAGGAGATCCAAAGCACCAATTCATAATGGCCAAACACTTCATCTCCACTCTTACTAAAAGTATTACCAGGAAAAAAAAATCATGAGATCTGGTAAGATTGAGGATCATGTCATTTGAAGATTATGGACGATGCTGAGATTCTGCAAACAAAAGAAGAGAAAGTCAGAAGGTGGAGAGCATTTCATTTGTTAGATTTAAAAAAAGTAAGGATGGCCTTTTGGGGAAGAGACTTCTTTTGTAAATACACTTGTAATTTTTCCCTTTGAAATTATCCTTGAATTATCCAGAGGGGAGGCTCCATTTTTATGTTCACATTGCTCTTTTCACTCAGAAGAAAAAAATTGGAAAAACTCTACAGGTTCTTCAGAAATCTCAGCAGGAATGGTTCATTGGGCATTTTGGCTCAATTAGCTTTCAGGTTTAAACATTTTTATTAGAATTGGAATAAATGAAGAAGTAAGGCATTGGTTGCCTTTAGAGTTTTGTGAGAATTCTAGCAAGAAAATGAGCAGATTGGGTTTGTTTTTTTTAACCTTAGCTAAAACTTCTCAAAGAGAAGCAAAATGCATTTTTTCAAACTCCAAGATAATGATTTACTTGTCACTGTTCTCCCCTGGCTCTCAGAGCTGCTTTGCATTCCTTGGGGTACTCCACAATAAAATAATGTTTTGGAGAGTACATGGAAGCCAAAAACTATGCAACTAGCAATGATCCAATCAGGCAATTGCAGGTTTAAAGAGAAGGTAAAGAAGATGGATCTGTTGGACCTTGAACTTGAAGGCAGCTAGTTATTATTCTGAAAAATTGGCTTAGTTCAGAGACTCAGAAGTGGTCGTTACCTTATTGCCAAAAGATTTTGCAGAGGAAGCTCACCAAGGTCAGCTCCTTGTAGGAGAGGAGCAGCTGGGATGTTTCAGCCCCTGTCCAACTGGTCTCCTATTGCCATAAATCAGTGTTTTCTTGTCTTAGGATTTCTTGTGTTCTGAATCCTTTGACTTTTGCCATAATGAAGTTTGCACCCTCTTGTCTCTTTACTCCTTTTCAGGCTTTTTTAAACTAACCAATAAATTAAAAATTTTAAAATATCAGGTATAAAGATTGTGTAGCATACTATTATTATGGTGTTAGTATAGAGTGAGTCACTATAAGGAATGAAGTGGCAATAATGACATGGGGCTTTGTGCTTTGTTCACTCACTGATTACATTGCATCTTGTATCTGAGGATCACAAAGCACTTTACAGAGACAACTTTTGTAGCACATTGTGAGAGGAAAAGAAAGAATTGATTCTCATTTTGCTGATGGGATAAGAAGACCCAGAAAGGGGCAGGTCCAGTGCTACCCACTATACCGGAAGCCAAAATGAACCACAGAATGTAAGAGGGAGAAGAAATCTTAAGAGATCCAGTGTCCCAGTTTTACAAACAAAGAGAGCTTGCTTGAAATTATCTAGTATGGACTTAACAACATAGTGACTACTAAAAAAAAGTCTTAAAAAAAAAAGGTTTTTTTAACCAGTTCAAACAGATTTTTTAAATTAAGTCTTCCTTCTACTGAGGAGGTTCCATGGGAGTAAAACAAGGGAAATCAGATCCTTGTTTCCTCTACCTCCTCCTCCTCCAACATCTATCTTTACTCAGTCTTTGCTGGAAGCTATTGACAAGCCTAAACTAGACCCTGGAGGTTCAGAGAGTGCTGAGCTGAAGCCACAGTGAACATGTCATCTTTACCCCAGCTAGTCCAGCTGGTTCTTTCCCTAGTAAAGTCATCAGACCTGTCGTCTCTCAAGGACAGAAGCCATTATGTATAGGGTTAGACGAGACTGTAGAAATCATGTGGTCTAACCTGCTTTGACAGACGAGAAAATCAGTGTGGGAAAAATGTGTCCTGTTCCTAAGGGTAAAGAGGTTTTGTTTCCAGATGGATTGAATCACCAGCTCCGTGCATTAGGACCTCCTTCTAGAGGAAGAGAACCAAGTTTGCCATGGAATAGCCAGCTTTGCAGCTTTTCCCCTCCTTTTCCTAAAGGCGTGATCAGTATCTATAATCCAGGTGGACTGACTTGTCATTCTCCTAGGACCTCGCCATTTGGAATTCTGGGTGCCAGAGAGAGTCATCTTGGCATCCTTGGATTTTACAGATGGTGAATTCGGGAAATTTGCAAACACCCTCCTGTTAGGACAGAGAAGGAAGAGGGAGGTGGCTTTTCAGATCAGTCTGACCAGAGAGGCATTTCACCAGGCTGTGCTGCCCTGAGCAAGCAGCAGCACAGCTTGGTTCTAAGCTACCTCATCACACTTTCTTAGGGATTTCTTTGAAAAGCCAATGCCAGCCTTCTCAGAGGGGCGCATTGGCTGCTTCCCATGCTCACTGGCTCTCAGTTGCCAGTGGAATTTAGGAGGGGGGCGGTGGTACAAGGTGATATAGATCTCTATTCTCCCATTCTCTTTATGACTCATTCTAGTTGTTTTGATGTATTTCTTCCCTAGTAATGCTGGAGAGAAGGGGGGAAGCCATAGCTCACTGGTCTGGGAAAGTGCTAGCTGTGCCCTCTGAAGAAAGTAGAAATTGCAATTCATCCATCCCTGGGTATAGGTCACCAATTAACACTGAGGTCAAAGGGGTTCAAGCTTCCTGTAGCCTAAGCTCGGACCTCCTCCAGATTTTCTCTCTTAGAGTGTGCTTGTGTCTCCTACCTCGGTGTCAGCTTCAAGAAATGGGACAGCTAGTGGAGAACCTGCTATCTCCTTCATGGCAGTATCCTGTCTTCAGTCCCAAAGTTTTCCTGATTTTGATCTAGGAAAGGCTATCAGTGTTTTAACTAGTACCCCGCTGAGAGTTTGTGAAATATTCATACCAGAGAAATGAATGCATTTCATATAGCTTCCTTGATTTCCTGAAAAGTAATTGATCCTCACCACTCCAACGGTATTCCACTGTTTACTGAGCCTCAGCTGCCCTCTGAAAAGTTAAGCTTTACCTACTAAGAACAAGAAGCTTATGTTGGCTAAATCAAAGGTTCTTAAACTATGGGTTGTGTAATTGAATGTGGAGGTTATGAAATTATCATTTATTATCAGTAAACATACCTGCTTTATATATTTGTATACCTGGGATTGCATAATAATTTCTTGGGCAAAAAAGGATTGTGATTGGAAAAAGTTGAAGAAGTCTTGGGCTAAGAAAGTGCTACCTCCTCCTTACCCTCCCAAATGAACAAAGTACCAGTTCATAGTAAAATAGACAGATTTAACCTTGAGCTGCCATGAATGAGACAGCCAGGAGCCTATTTATCAAGTAAACCACATTAGAAACTGTGCTGATTTATTCCACCTTTTTTGAGAACTCCAATGCTTGCATTAGCATTGGTTGCTACTCCAGGGAAAGGGCTGGCTATCAAAGAGAGTCCAGCCCTCTAAGAGTTTACAGTCTAGTTAGTTGGAAATTCAGATATGCACATAAAGCAGTATGAGTGTTAAAAAAAAAAAATCAGGATCATTTGGAGATCAGTGTGACGAAAGCCTTGTAGAGACTTGAATTAAATCTCGGTAGAAGGCATCTATCTGTATGGTGAGGGGTTGGAGGCCTGGCCCAAGCCAAAACTTAGAGTGAGAAATAAGATTTCTTTGGGAATCATCAAGAAAAGCTGTCCTTGTTGGAATAAATGATTCATATTGGAGAGTAGGGAAAGATAGAGGTCTCTGGGTTTAATGGGGAAGGGCTTGATGAAGGAAGCTTCAGGGTTCTAGCCACCATTCCCTTGTCTTCCCTTGGCATAGCTAAGGAAAAAAGTAAAGGTCTGCTATGTTCATGTAGGAAGAAAAGAGAGAAAATCCATCAGTGGCTGCCTGACTCAAATGTGTGTGTCTGTCTCTGGACTGTGTATCATGGAGCAATAACTATCTTTCTCAGGGCATTGTGAATTGTACCTTCTAGCCCTGAAAATAGTGGGGCAGATCAGTTTAGCCTAGGACGCCTTGGCACTATTTCATGCCAGGCCAAAGTATGCAAACTGAGTCAGCCAGTACAGATCGTTGAGAGCCATTTCTTTAGTCTGTATTTTCTTTTAACCTGTGGAATGCTAAGAGGTAGTTGTCCTTGAATTTGTCATATATTCAGAGTATATTGGTCACATTAAAGAACATACTGATATTAGGTTGTTTATTCTGTGTTAAAGTATAAAATGTCAGACTAAAACAAGCTTACCACTGAACTCAATTTGCAGAAATTGCCATCCTCCTTGTGATTTTGCTTCTGTTTGTGTGTGTGTGAGTCACCAGCCTACCCTCCGTTTTCTTTAGATCTCTTCCTATCTAAAGACTGTACCCCAGGGAATTGGGGCAGATGTGTGCACATTGCCTGGGCTTTGGGCACTATGTGAAAATTCCAAGAAACTGGAAAGACTTATGTTGTAGGGATGAGATCATCCTTCCTTTGGGCTGCAGAAAGGACTGAGCCATCAAGAAATGCCATATTTCCTCTTCCCTTCTTTGGAGGGATCTGTCCCTTCCTGGAAGCCCAGATGGACTCTATTAACAGAACTTCAATCTGCTGTCTCTTGAAGCTGTCTTGGATCAGCTTGTCATGGCCGCTCCCAGAAGAAAGCACACCATGATATGTAATCGCATAGAACTGCAATCAAACCTGAGAAACCCTTGGGTTTTTTCACTCTGGACTTGTTAGAGGCTCCTCCAGTTGCCTAGCACACTCATTTTTCCCTACCCTTCCTCCCTTATTTTCCCCCTCCACTGCCATCCAGTGCTTGTTACTGTTCAAACCACAACACCCACTTACTGTGAAGAGTTTGTCTTTTTTTTTTTTCCTCAAGATTGTGAAGTATCTATTTACTAAACCATACTTGCCATTTGCCATGCACCATGTAGAATGGACAGGATTCCTTTTTAAGCTAGGAAAAGCAGAGTCTGAAACCTCTCCAACCTCTGCAATACTGTGGCCACATGTTGGTTTGAGCAGGGAAATGTCATCTCGGAATTCTGCTGAAATATGACTTTATTGCTAACTGTGAATCTTCTGTTGATGCATAAGTTAAATAAACAGTGGTCCTTTCTTACTGGTCTTGCTGTGCCTTTTAAGAACAGCCTCTTTTCTTATGCTGTCTGTGTGACTCCCCCTTTATTGCCCCATCAGAACTCTTGAAGATATCTTTAGAGTATGAGCCAACTAATTCAAGAGAATTTAGAGAACAGAATTGGTCCAGTAGGGTCAGATTCTGCCAGTTAAATTTAAAGCCTCTGAGGAAAAGTAGAATGAAAATTAAATGTGCAATGTAGGTTTAGACCTACGGGAGAAGATATAGAAAAAATTCCCTAATACTTATAACAAAACTATAAAATTATGGAATCAAATGAAAATTTAGCTAGAGAAAGTGAAATCCTAAAAAGTTTATTGGGTTTAACATTTTTAAAATGAGAATGAGCTAACAAAAGACACGTGGAAGAAAAAATTTCTGGTAAAGATGAAAAAACTCCACTCCATTTGGTTCTGGGTACCACATTTAGAAAGGACATTGATGAAGGGAGACCAAAATTGTGAAGGGCCTTAAATCAATGTCTTCTGAGGATGAGACAATATAGGGGACATGGGATCTTAAATGGAAGAAGAAACAGACTTGTTCTGTTTGGCCCAGCTGTCAGAAAGAAGAGTTATGGGCAAAAGTTGTAATGAAGAAAATTTAGGTTTGATGCAAGGAAAAACTTCCTAACAATTAGAGCCATCGGGCTTGTTTTTGCAACTAAATGCATTGTTAAATAAATCATTTGTCTGGATGTAAGTACGCAGTTTCTTTATTCTACCAAAACATGGATAGGGAGTGGATAATGGAGGAGAGATTGAAGATAAGGGAGACTGAGGATGATAAAACAATTTGTTGGAGGAGATGGACATATACACAGAGGAGCAGATGTGAAGGAGGATTTAGTGTCAGAAGGCATCTGAATGATAGGAAAAGAGGAAGAATGGAGAAATTCACAGTGAATGATCTGGTTTTTTTTTTTTTTTTCTCTGTAAAATATGAGACAAGGTTCTCAACTGAGAGGATTGGGGAAGGAGTATCAGGAGAGACTTGGGAAGGGAAAAACCTCTGTGGTGAATGAGTCAATAAGGGAAGTATGTAGGATTGCCAAGTATAAACGGTGAGGACCTAGTCAAAGTTGTATAACATAAACTTGTAATGTACTCAGCTAGAAAGGACACATGATTTTCTCTACTTTCATTCAGCAGCATAAATGTAGGAGTCAAGTCAGTGGATAAGAGGAATTATCCAAGACTGAAGCATAACTGGCTAATCAGTGAACTGGTGATGGCGGAGGGCTAGTGTAGGGAAAATGGCCTGGGAGGGAATTGAAGGGTCAACATATTGGAGCTCATGGTGGATGAAGAGTAGTAGAATTTTTGGCAAGGGAAAGCAGAGGGAGAGATTAAAGGCCAATAGATTATGGTCAGATAAGGGGGTTTCCCAATTCTTATAGAGTGGTACCTCAGTACTCCTTTTTTTTTTTTTGAAACTCTTTGAATTTGGTGAGAAAAAAAGTACTTCAGCCCTTGACTCTTGCTCATCATTTGTCTCACTTGGTAGTTGTCTTGGTTGAGCAGTAGGGATGTGGGGTTGGCTAGGTGTACTGCTGCTGCCCTCAGCTGTGGGCAGCTCCTCCCCAGCAAAAGCCAAGGTGCACAAGATCTTCAGGTTGGAGTCCATGATGCTGAAGTTGTGCAAAGCAGGTTGTGGGACAGCTCCTGCAGAATGATGTGGCTGCATATATAGTCTCCTTGCTCCCAAAATAGTAATACTGGAAGGAACATAGAATGCCTGTGCTCAGCAGGAGCAGTAGGAGCCCAGATAGAGGCAGCAATGGAGGATTCAGGACTCTTGGAAGCTCCAGGCAGTGGCCAAAGTCCTGGAAGAAAGGGGATGCAGGACCAAAGCTTCTACCTCCACATCCAGGTCCCTCCACTCAAGAAAGCTCTGGGTCTCGGCAGAGTATAAAGTTCAGTCCCTTTCAGAAAGTGAGTTGGGTCAAGAGAGGAGGAGCTCTAAGATCTGATCAGCAAGCTGATTTCAGAAAGGCCTGGAGAGACTTACATGAGCTGATGCTAAGTGAAGTGAGCAGAACCAAGAGAATATTGTACACAACAAGATTATGTAATGATCAACTGTGATGGATTTGGTTTTTTTCAAAAATGAGGTGATTCAGGCCAGTTCCAATAGACTTGTGATGGAGAGAACCATCTTCAGAGAGAGGATCCTGGGAATTGAAAGCAGATCACAGCTTAGTATTTTCATCATTTTTGTTGTTGTTCACTTTTTTCCCCTTATTTCCCTCCTTTTTGATCTGATTTTTCTTGTGCAGCATGATAAATGTGGAAATATGTTTTGAAGAATTGTATGTGTTTAACCTATATTGAATTACTTGTTGTCTAGAAGAAAGGGTTTGGGGGAAAGAAGGAAGAAAAATTTGGAACACAGGGTTTTATAAGAGTGAATATAAAAAATTATATTTGCATGTATTTTGAAAATAAAAAGCTATTATTAAAAATTAAAAGAAAAAGAAAAGAGAGTCTTAGCTAGGCTGGGCTGGACTGACTTGTTTCTCCACAGTTGGAAGCCCCACGTGTCTCTTTGGGATATCAGATGGGGAAATGTGGTTAGGCTGTGGATTGAAGATGTCCTCCTTATGGAAAACATTCAGTACCTGTAATTTTTACTTCTTATGCCTTCTAGAACCAATTACTTACCTGGAAATAATGCATTGATGGGTAATGACAAAATCAAAGATATGACCATGTATGTGGCTAAGGTAGGGGTGAAGGAGTTAGCTCATAGGATGAGAATAAATTGTACAACTGAGTGTTTAGTGTTTAAGGGAGAATCATTCTACATGTTTTTTTTTTTTTAATCATTATATATGTTGAAGGAGTTGGGGAGGAAGGAAAAATTATGAGCCATGTACCTAACTTATTGAAAATTGTCTTGGGATGAACTGGGTGTGGAGGGTCTAGTAGATAACAGCTATTAGGATTTTGATTGAGTGGTAGATATGAATAGCAAGAACTTCAAAGTTGGAATGATTACTGGGTTAATGGAGGAAAGGGGCGAATCTGAAAGTGGCAGTGGAGAGCAAGGAGTGATCCAATTCCCCATTTGACCAATGAACTGAGGGGAATGAATTTAGGAATAGCTATACTTGAAAGGATGGCCAGGGAGGCTGTGCTTAATTAATAGCAGAGACCCAAGTTTCAGTAATCAATCTCTGCTTCTGTTGCTTGTTCCAGCTTTCACTGGCTTATGGAGACAGCAAGGAGCTTCCAGAAAAAAAAAAAAAAACAAAAAAAGCAAAAAACATCTACTTCTGCTTCATTTAATTTAGTTGAGCATTGGCCTTGGGTTCAGAAGAACCAACTGAGTTCAAGCCATTTTGTGAGCAGCTTTCCCAGATATAAAATTGGATAATAATGCTTACCCTTGCCTATCTCACATTATTAGAGGGAAAAGTGTCTTGAACACCCTAAAAACACTGAATAAATGGCTTAACTAATTACCTTTGTAATTTCTGATGTGCCTAAAATCATGAGATCACTGATTCTCCAAAGTATCTTCACAAAGTACCATGAATTAACTGGTCTCCATTGTAGACTTCCAAGCTATCCTAGCTTCATTGACCACACTAAAGCCTTTATGTGGATCACAAGGTAGTGAATCCTCAAAGAGAGGAATATCAAATTGTCTTACTTGTCTTTTGACGAACTTGTATGTAGGCCAAGAAGCAACATTAGAATTAATTGATTTAAGATTGGAAAAGGAGTGTGACAATGCTAGGCTGGCTGAATCAAAAGCTGGAATTAAAGTTGTCAGGAAAAATATCAGATACCACTCTGATGGCAGAAAGTGAAGAAGAATTAAGAAGCCTCTTGATGAGGGTGAAAGAAAAGAGTGTAAAAGCTTAACATCAAAAAAACTACGATCATGGTAACTGGTTCCATCATTTCTTGGCAAATAGAGGTTGGCAATGTCAGATTTTACATTTGGGGGCCTTAAAGATCACCATGCACTGCAATTTGAAGACATGAAATTAAAAGACGCTTGCTTCTTGGAAGGAAAACAATGGTAATCTGGATAGCATACAAAAAAAGCAGAGACATTTATCACCACACTAGCAAAGGTCTGTAGAATCAAAACTATGATTTTTCTAGTAGCAGTGTATGGCTGTGAGAGCTGAACTATATAAGGAAAGCAGAGTGCCCCAGAATTAATGTTTTCAAACTGTGGTGCTGGAGAAGACTTTTGAGAGTCCCTTGAACAGGGATTGAATCAGTCAGTATTTAAAAATTAATTTGAGCTACTCATTGGAAAATACTGAAGCTGAAATGCTTTGGTCACATAATGAGAAAACAGGACTCATTGGAAAAGACCTTGATGTTGGGAAAGATTGAAATAAAAGGAGAAGGGTATGGTAGAGGAAATTAGATAGCATCATGAAAATATGTTTGAACTTGAACAGACTTAGAGATAGTAGAGGATAAAAGGACCTGGTGTGCTATGATCTATAGAGTCATGAAGAATTGGGCATGACTGAAAAATAAGCAGTTGCAAGTGGTGGGCTCGAGTGGTGTGATAGGCTAAGAAGTTTGAATTTTTATATCGGCAATAGTGAATCATGGAATATTTTTGAGTAACAGAGTAACGTAGTCAGGAAATGATATTGGCAGCTCTATGAAGGATGAGCTAGAGTGGAAAAACTGATGCTTAATGCTGAATAAACAGACAGCATAAGAGATGTACAAAAGATTTGAGTTCAGATAAGAAAATAATTATTCACGACCTGAGAAAGAACAAAAAGGCAGAGAGCAGAAAGGGATTAGGAAGGGTCAGATACTAAGGAAAAAATGAAAACAGGAAAATAGGAGAATGTAGTTGGAAGAAATCAGCTCATTGTGAATATTGTAAATCTTGTGATTTAAAGACATTGGCAAAATCCAGCTGGTAAGGTAGGAGACATTTAGGTCTTGGTACATATTGGTTCTGGCCCAAAACATTTCCTTGTAAGATTATATCAAGGATACTAAACCATGCTAAATTAGATAATTATTGTCTCTATCAACTCTAATGACTTAACAGTTTGTAAAGATTCCAACAATAAGGGAACAAGTTTCCCACTCCATTCCATTCAATGTAGCAAACATTTATTGTTTTAATGTATTATGTACAAGGTTCTCATTGTGCCAAAACTACAAATAGTTCCTGCCCTAGAGGACTTTACATGCTACAAAAATCCTGAGAAAGTTCATTAGAGAGTGCATTCTAGACATAGCAGATGAATAGGGATCAGCTAATAAGCCATTTTGAATGGAAAAAAAATTGTGAAGGGTGGTAATATGAAATAGGACTAAAAAAGTAGATGGGAATCATTTTATAGAGTATTTCAAAGTGTAGGCCCAGAAGAAATTAATTTGCATTTTATACCAGAGGCAATAGGAAGCCATTGAGGATTTGTAACTGTATTTTAGGGGTATTAGTTCTGCAGTTTGGTGGAAAAGGGTTAGAAAGCAGAGAGGCTGAAAGTAGGAGAACTAATTAGAAGGCTATTGATAGAGATAGGTAGAGATCAAGTCAAGCCAATTAAGCATTTATTAAATATCAACGACAGGCATACTAAATGCTAGGGATACCAGAAAAAGTAAAAGCATCTCTCAGTCTAAGGGGACGAGGGTCAATACAAGATGCAAATACTTTGTACAGGTGTGAAACAGATGGGATAAATTGCAGGTAATTTCCTTTTTTTTTTTTTTTAATAAATTAAAGCTTTTTATTTTTCAAAACATATGCATGGACAATTCTTTAACATTAGCCTTTGCAAAACCTTGTGTTCTAATTTTCCCTTCCTTCTCCCATGCCCTCCCTTAGATGGCAAGTAGTTCAATATATGTTAAACATGGTAGAAATATATGTTAAATACAATATATGTATGCATATATTATACAATTACTGTGTTACACATGAAAAATCAAATCAAACTAGTAAAAAAAAAAAAAGCAGCAGAATAAAATGCAAGCAAACAACAAAAAGAGTGAGAATGCTATGTTGTGAACCACATTCAGTTCCCACAGTCCTTTCTCTAGGTGTGGCTTTCTTCATCACTGAAGAATTGGAACTGGATTTGAATCATCTCCTTGTTGAAGAGAGCCATATCCATCAGAATTGATCATTGTATAATCTTGTTGTTGCTGTGTATGATCTCCTGGTTCTGCTCATTTCACGTAAAATCAGTTCATGTAAATCTCTCCAGCCCTCTCTAAAATCTTCCTACTGATCATTTCCTATAAAACAATAATATTCCATAACATCCAAAAAACCATAATCTATTCAGCCATTCTCCAGTTGAAAGGTATCCACTCAGTTTCCAGTTTGTCACTACAAAGAGGGCTGCCAGAAACATTTCTACACATGTGGATGCCTTTCCCTCCATATGTCTTTATATCTTTGGGATTAAGCCCAGTAGAACCACTGCTGGGTCAAAGGGTATGCACAGTTTTTTAACTTTTTGAGCATAATTCCAAACTGCTCTCCAGAATGGCTGGATGTGTTCACAATTCCACCAACAATGTATCAGGGTCCCAGTTTTCCCATATCCCCATCCAACATTCCTCACTATCTTCTCCTGTTATCTTGTCCAATCTGAGAGGTGTGTGGTGGTATCTCAGAGTTGTCTTAACTTGCATTTCTCTGATTAATAGTGATTTGGAGCATCTTTTCATATGACTAGAAATAGTTTCAGTTTCTTCATCCGAAAATTGTCCCTTGACCATTTATCAATTAGAGAATGGCTTGAATTCTTATAAATTTGAGTCAGTTCTTTATATATTTTAGAAATGAGACCTTTATCAGAACCTTTGAATGTAAAAAATGTTTTCTCAATTTATTGCTTCCCTTCTAATCTTGTCTGTATTAGTTTTGTTTGTACAAAACATTTTTAACTTAATATAATCAAAATTATCTATTTTGTGATCAGTAATGATTTCTAGTTCTTCTTTGATCACAAATTCCTTTCTTCTCCACAGATCTAAGAGGTAAACTATCCTATGTTCTTCTAATTTGCTTATAATATTATCCTTTATGTCTAGAACCCATTTTGATCTTATCTTGGTATATGGTGTTAGGTGTGGGTGAGTGCCTAGTTTCTGCCATACTAGTTTCCAATTTTTCCAGCAGTTTTTGTCAAATAGTGAATTCTTATCCCAAAAGCTGGGGTCTTTGGGTTTGTCAAACACTAGATTACTATATTCATTGACTACTTTGTCCTGTGAACCTAACCTATTCCATTGATCAACTACTCTATTTCTTAGCCAGTGCCAAATGGTTTTGATGACCACTGCTTTATAATATAGTTTTAAATCTGGTACAGCTAGGCCACCTTCATTTGATTTCTTTTTATTAATTCCCTTAAAATTCTTGACCCTTTGTTCTTCCAGATGAATTTTGTTATTTTTTTCTAGATTAGTAAAATAGTTTCCTGGGAGTTTGATTTGTGTAGCACTAAATAAATCTTTGAATTCAAAGATTGGAATATTTTTCCAATTGTTTAGATCTAACTTTATTTGTCTGTAAAATGTTTTGTAGTTTTGCTCATATAGTTCCTGACTTACCCTTGGCAGATAGATTCCCAAATATTTTATACTATGGACAGTTATTTTAAATGGAATTTCTCTTTGTATCTTTTGCTATTGGATTTTGTTAGTGATATATAAAAATGTTGATTGGTGTGGATTTATTTTGTATCCTGCAATTCTGTTAAAGTTGTAGATTATTTCTAATAGTTTTTAGTTGATTCTCTAAGTATACCATCATATCATCTGCAAAGAGTGATAATTTGGTTTCCTCATTATCTACACAAATTCCTTTAATCTCTTTCTCATCTCTTATTGCCAAAGCTAGCATTTCTAATACAATATTGAATAGTAATGGTGATAGTGGGCAACCTTGTTTCATCCCTGATTTTATTGGGAATGGTTCCAGTTTATCCCCATTACATATGATGCTTGCTGATGGTTTTAAATAGATGCTACTGATTATTTTAAGGAAAAGTCCATTTATTCCTATACACTCTAGTGTTTTTAATAGGAATGGATGTTGGATTTCATCAAATACTTTTTCTGCATCTTTTGTAACAATCCTATGGTTTTTGTTACTGATATTGTTGGTTATCAATATTGATATTGGTATTGATTATTGATATAGTAGTCTATTATGCTAGTAGATTTTCTAATATTGAACCAGCCCAATTGCAGGTAATTCCAAGGGAAGCCACGTGCTAGCTCTGAGGGAATCGGGGAAAGGCTTCGTGGGGAAGGGGGTATTTTCGTTGGGAATTGAAACTAGGGAGGCCAGGAGCTGGAAATGAGGAAGCAGGGAGGCAGCTGGTGAAAAGGCACAGGAAGAAGAGAGCATCATCAACTTGGTGGATCAAGGGGAAGAGGAAAGGCCAGGTCACGGAAGGCTTAAAAAGCCCAAGATCCACTGGAGTTTATTGCAGGGGGGCTGGGGGCGGGGAGGGGGGCGGATTGGCAGACAGACACCGCCGGTCATAGCCAAGGGACAGGGGTGAGGTGATTAGGGTCTGGCAGAGATGGGGCAGCTCAAACCCACAGGTCTGGGTATCGGCTAGGACATGGGGAGGGGGCGGTGAGGAGGCCGAGACGGCTTCCACTGTGACTCTCAGGGACTTAGGCTGCGGATCCCGAGCGTGGAGCCTCCATGGGGCGGGAAAAACAGCCAGGCGCACCCGGGGGCGCTTCGGGCACGTGGGCCTCCGGAGCACGTGCGCCGCCTCCCTCCCCAGCCCCAGACCCCGCCCTGCCTCGGGCTTACCTCCCTCTCTCGGCCTCCCCCCCTCCCTCCTCTCCGAGCATGGGCGCTCGCCCCCGGCCCCGCCCCTTGACTCGCCCCGCCCCTTCCCTCCTCCCTCCCTCCTTCCCGCGCGCCGGCGCTAAGGTTGCTTCCGGCTTCCAGGGGGCGGGACCCGTCCCGGAAGTAGCTGCGGTGGCAGCAGCCGAGAGAGAGGATCCCCGAACCGAGGAAGAGTTGGTGGGGAAGGGGCCGGGCGTGAAGGTGAAGGCGACATGGCCGTGAACCTCAGTCGGAACGGGCCGGCGCTGCAGGAAGCCTACCGGCAAGTGGTCACCGAGAAGTCCCCCACGGATTGGTGAGGATTTGGGGAGGGGAAGGGGCTTTCGGAAGGAGAGGGGAGGAAGAAGTCAGGGATGGGGGGAGGGAGAGGAGAGCGAGGAGAAGAGAGGGGGCTCCGGGAGAGGGGAAGGAGGACCTGAGGAGGAAGCGAGAAGAGGAAGGGGCTTACGGGGGGAGGGGAAGGGGTGCAAATAAAGGCTGGAGAGCGTGGGGGTGGGGGTCGTGGAGGAAGAGGTGGGAGAGAATCTCCCCCGAGGAAGGGTTGGGGCAGGAGCCTGGAATTTGAGAGGTGGGGCATGAAGGCAGGCTGCGGGGTGGGGCCCCCTTCCCGGGGTGCTGGGAGAAGCCGAGGTCGTTGTTTTGGGGAAGGGCCCTTTGCTGCTGCTGTTTGTGAGTGTCTCCCCCAGGCTCGGGCAGCGTGTCACCCTTCTCTTCTCTCTTTCCCCCCTCCCCCTCCCGTTCCCTCCGCCGGCTGCTGCTGGTGCAGTGGGTGTCCTCGGGTGGGGGTGGGTGGGAGGGGGCTCCTGCTTCTGAGCTTCAGGCACTTCCCTCTTTACCTTCCCCTGCTTACCCCTGGGGGTGGGGGTGGGGGTGGGGGACCAGCAGTCCAAGGCCATGATGCTGCTGACCATCCGGTTGTCCCCATGGGGAGGGGGCTGCGGCTTGTAGAGGCAGGAAGACGGCCTGCGACCCTCCCCTCCAGCTGAGCGATCTCAGGCCCCTGCCCTCACTGCTCCTTGGCGTTTGGGAACCAAACGAAAGACTGAGAGTTTTGTGGGGAAACTGAGGTCTTCTCATTCTGTCTGTAACGATCTCTCGTCACCTCCCTGGGACCCTCTTGAATTTAAGGTCTTTCCACGAGCTCTCTCTCTCCCAGGCCCAGTGGCCCCTCTTGACGCGGAAGCCCATGTCTCTGCCTCTTCTAGAACGGTGGGAGGGCTGGAAAGGCTGCATTCTGTCCAGAAAGCCGCCTTCGTTCTGTAGAACTAGATGGGAAACCCAGTGCTGGCTTCCCTGGGAGGGTGAACAAGAAAGGGGCTGACCCCTTCCCTGACTGTTTTACCAAGAAAAGGCAACACAGGTTTTTTTCTGTTCTAGACCCAGATCAGAGAAATAATGTTGCCAATGATGATTTCCTCAGAACTACAGTGAGACAGTGTATCCTGTATGTTGCTTATGTGATAGTGACTTAGGGGATTTTGGAGTCTGAGAAGCCGGGCCCTTCTCCCACAAAGGCTGACATTTTCTTGCACTTAGGTCATCCTTGTGACTTTGGGGACGGGCAGAGATGTTTCTTAAATGCTCAGTGCTGGCATCTTGCTCTTTGTGGGCATTTGTAGCTATCTAGTCACCTGCAACTTTCTGCTCCCTCCCCTTTTTTGCCTAGATGGTTTGTTTCCATTGTATTTCCTATCATTGGTAAGAAGCTATAAATTCTGCAGAGGACTTTAAGGAGGACCACTTTGGTGGGAGGGCTAGTAATAGGGTCTTGGTAACTGAGTCACCAATAAGAAAATGACCTTGGCTAGTGGAAAGGACACTGGGCTCAGTCAGATGCCCTGGTGTCAAATCCCACCTGCTGCTAGTTCTTAAGTCATTTAGCCTCCCAGTTTCCTTTCTGTGAAATGAGATTGCCTTCCCAGTTCTGACATTGTCATTTTGGCTCCAGTATCGGTGTCGTTAAATGTTTTTAGGTACCTACTATGTGTCAGGCACTGTGCTACTCACTGGGGATACTTTTAAAAAATTGGTTCCTGCTCTTTTAGGGAGCTCACAATTTAATGGGGTAAGGCAACACAAAAGGAATATTGGGGTGTGGGGGTGGAATCAGGGCAGTCTCAAAATAATGCAGCCAACTGAGAAATGTGATGTTTGAGCTGCTCTCTCCTGAAATGGAGGTTGGAGTTGGTGGCCCCACCCTCCATTCTGATATGCAGATGGTTGTGATGAGGTGCAGTATCTTTTTAGGATGGTGAGGTGATTGGGGCTTGGGTAATGCAACCAGATGAAAAATGAGAAATGTAGTTTGTTTGTAAGAATTTGTTTGCAGTCTCTGTAAGGTTGCAGAGATTTACAAATATTTTTTCATTTGATCTTCAAAGCAAAGCTGTGATGTAGGTGCTGTAAAATTCTTCCCATTTTATAAATGAGGAAAGAACTTAAGTGAATTTGCATAGTCACACAGCCAGTAAGTGTGAGATAGGATTTGAACTTGGGTCTTCCTAAGTTTAATACTGCCATACAATCTGCATATTTGGGCTAGGTGTTTTGGTTTTTTTTATGTTTTTTGTAATCTCTGGACTTAGTCCAGTGCCTATCATGTGGGACCAAAATGGAAGTAGGAGGACTTGGAAGGAATGTAAAGAGTCTCTTTATTTGGAAAATAATTTCACAAATTGCAGTACAGGTAAATGTTCAGACTGAGTTGTTTAAAGGTTCATCTTGTTTTGCCCAGAGCCTCTAAGCTTGTAGTTTTGTTGCTATGACACTAATTTCTTTAGTCCTTATCTCCTGCTCATCTAAATCTTGTGGTTAATGTTTTCTTATTAATTCTGAATTTCTTTAGTGCAGGTCAGGCTACATAGTGCTGGGTTGTTTAGCTCAGAGAATACATTTTGAACTGAGTTACTATAAGGAAAAGAAGAACTTTTTCCACACTTAACTTCCTAAGTCCAGGTTACTTAGGTTGGAGCCTAAGAAGATATAGGTCCCAGAAAATTAATAAAGTTATTGGCTGTGATAGTTAAAAAGCAGAAAGTGAACCTGGGCACTCTACTCCTCCAACTCCCTCTCCATTTCTATCTTGCCTTAAGTATCTGGAAAAGACCCATTTTGAAATCATGTATTGAAGAGGGGGGTAGGAGGTGGACAGTGGGAAACTGCAAAATTTTACTTGGAGACACATAGATCAAACTTAAAAATTCTGTTGTTGAATTTCAGTCATGTCTGACCCCATTTGGGTTTTTTTGGGGGCAAAGATACTGTACTGCTTTTGCCATTTCCTTCTCTAGTTCATTTTATAGATGAAGAAACTAAGGCAAGCAGGGTGAAGTGATTTCTCACATAGCAAGTAAGTGACAACCAGGTGGTGAAGTAGATAGATATAGACCAGAAGTGAGGAAGATGTTATTTTCAGATCTTCAGAAAAGGTCTCAGGGAAGGCTGGAGTATCTTTGCTAAGAAAACCCCAAAATGGGTTCACAAAGAGTCACACACAACTGAGCGGTAACAATTAAGGAAGGAAATTTTGCAACTCACTTTAGTGATCTTTCTTTGTCTTCAGTTCCTTGTCACTTCTCTGCTAGTGATACAGAAATGATAGTGTCAGTTCTCATATCCTCTCTCTGCAGATGACTTCTGAATCTGCATATCTGGCCCTCATCTTTTTCTTGAGCTCCAGTCCTGGCTCTTGGGCATGATGGCCACTTAACTCTGTGTCTCTTAGACACCTGAAACTGTGTGTCCAAAAAAGAACTCCTTTTTTTTAATCCTTTTCCTAGCTTCCCAGTTTCTATTGAGAGTACCACCTTTCCAGTCGCCCAGCTTTGAAACATTGAAGTCATTCCTCCCCACCCCCATATCTAGTCATTTAACAAGGCTTATAAAATTAACCTTCACCACACTCTCTTCCTTTCTCTCTACCCACAGTCATGCTCTTTACCTTTTACTTAGTGTTAGACAGTAGGTAGTCTTCTAGCCTTCAGTCTCTCCCTCTTTCTCCTCTACCCTCCCCTCTTCTCCCTCTCTCTTCCTTCCCCTCTTTCTCCTTCATTCTCTCCCTTCCTCCCCTCTTATCCCCTCTTCCTTTCTCCCTCCTCCTTCAGTAGGCTTCAGTTAACTCTGTGGCCACTGGGGGGAAAAATGTAAAATGGCATTTAAAGCCCCCTCCTACCTTTCTAGATTTATTAACATCACTTCCCCTCATGCTAGCTGTTTCGTGTATAATATTATATCTCTTCATGTCCTTGCGCAGACTTCCCCCTTCCCCCCTACCTTACACACACACACACACACACTGATGTAGGAGGGACACTGCATCTGTTGCTTGCACATTCTGTCATGAAAGCTGTTGCATTATGGAACTTATTCCAACACCCACTAATGTCAGTCATTGTTCATTAAGTGCCTACTATGTGCTGCGGTCTGTGCTGAGCACTGGGTACATGGAGAAGCAAAAGAGCCCCTATCCTCAAGAAGTCAAATAAGCCCCCCAAAAAGAAAGAAAGAAAGAAAGAAAAAAGCTTGGAAAGCACCAAAATGAGTTGTGGAAGGTGGGAGATGGGGGGGACAGACAGCCAGAAGGCCAGTATCCTGGGATCACTGGGGTATATAGCAGAGGGGAGGTAGGAGGGATCTTGGTTATGAAAGACTTTGATGCTGGGGGCACCAGGGAATTCCTTTGTTTACTGGATAGAAGAATGATATTATCAGACCTGTGCTTTAGGAAAATCCCTTCTGTGGCTAAATGGAGGATGGATTGGAGTATGATGATGGTGGAGATTGGAGGATGAGGGGGAAACTGTAAGTAGACCCCTCCAGCAGCTAATACAGTAGTCCAGACATGAGATGAGGGGGGTTCTGCACCTGGGGGGTGGCAGAATCAGAGGAGAGAAGGGGTCTTCTTTTTCCTGCCCTTAATAACAGGATTTACAGATGAGCATCACCATGCCTACTTTTTCCCTTTATCTTAATTTTTTTAATAGTAGCTTTTTATTTCAAAGATCGTTTTCAACATTCACCCTTGCAAAACCTTGATTCCAAAGTTTTCTCCCTCCCTTCTCCCCCCATCCTTTCCCCTAGACAGCAGGTAATGCAATATATGTTAAATATGTGCACTTCTAAATATATTTCCACAGTTATCATTCTGCACAAGAAAAATCAGATCAAAACAGGAGAAAAATGAGGGGAAAAACAGGACTGTGGGAACTGAGTATAGTTCACAACATGGCATTCTCACTCTTTTTGTTATTGTTTACTTGCATTTTCTTCTCTTTTCTTTTCTGGCTTGATTTGATTTTTCATGTACAGCAAGATAATTGGATAAATATGTATGCATATATTGTATTTAACATTTCTACCATGTTTAACATATATTGGACTACTTGTCATCTAAGGGAGGGGGGTGGGAGAAGGGGAAAAACTGGAACACAAGGTTTTGCAAGGGCTAATGTTGCAGGATTATACATGTTTTGAAAAATAAAAACTTTTAATTTAAAAAAATATGTGAAGGGCAAAAAAAAAAGTGAGGGGAAAAAAGCAAACAACAAAAATACTGTTATGATTTATATTCAATCCCATTCTCCTCTTCCTGGAGGCAGATGGCTCTCTGAGGAGGGGTCCTCTTGTAGAAATAATACAAAGGTGAAATTGAGAAGCCTCGGCAATAACTTGGATATATCAGGGTTTAGAGATAGTCCAGGATGATTCTTGGGTTGTGAGTTGAGGGGGCTGGGAGGATGATTGACATTTCTTTTTACAGTAATTAGGAAGGTGGTGTTGATGGGGAGCGGTTAGGTGGAAGGATAATGAGTTGTGTTGAACATGTTGAGTCTAAGATATCTATTGGACATCCAGTCAAGATGTCTGAAAGGCCATTGTGCTTGTAAGATTGGAGGTCCACAGAGAGAGTGGGGCAGGATAGTTGGATTTGAGAATCATAGCACAGAGAGATTGATTATATCCATGAGAACTAGTGAGATCCCCAAGTGAAGAAAGAGAAGAGAGCCCAGGACAGAACCATGAGGAACTCCTGTGGTTAGAGGGATGTGATCAGGAGAAGGATCCAGCAAAGGAGACTCAGAAAGAGAGGTAAGAGAGGTAGGAGGAAAACCAGAAAAAAACCCTAGAAAAAAAGAGACTATCGGGGAGGTGTGTCAGAGGTCGGGGAGGAGGAGGACTGAGAAAAGGCCATCAAAATCTGGATTCTAAGGGGTTAAGGAGTGAGAGGAAAGTGGAGGCTTCTTGCAGAGAAAATGGGGAATAAGGGAGGAGGTAAGAATTGAGGGGAGATGTGGGCAAGTTTGTCAGCTGGAGGGAAGAGGCCAACAGAGAGGGAGAAGTTGGAAAGAGAGAGTGAGAACGACAGAGGGGCAGTCTGTGGGAGGTGGAATGGGCTCACTTGGACAGGTACAAGAGGTTAGCCTTGATAAGGAGTAAGATCATCTCCTGGGAGAAGAGAGGGCAGAGGGCACCCAGGACCTGGGCAAGGAGGGGAGAGCAAGCTCACGGCAAGTGGCCCTGGTTGTGCTGCATGATATGAGACAGATTTGGGGAGGAAAGCCGGAGAGGTTTGGAATAATGCTTCAAAGAGTGGGATGGCGAGGTTAGTAGGATTGCCAGGCAGTAGTGAGGGCCCAGGGGATGACAGATTTGTAGTGGGTCTCGGCAGGTTCTGAAGTGATTTTCCCTAGCTTTGTTCAGCAGCGACTTTGTAGGAGCAAAGGCAGTGGGTGATAGGAGTTATCCAAGCTTGGGGCTTGGCTACACAGGCCAGGGGTTCAAGAGACAAAGACAGGGTGGAGTTGAATCAGTTCATAAGGGGCCAAGATGGGCAGAAGAGCAAAGTTGTGACTTGTGTGAGAATATTGAGTGGAGGGTGGCCCACTTCCTGGAGGAGGCTGGAGTCTGAGATGGAAGGCAGGACATCATTCATGCTTTGCTACCGCTCTTCCTTCTGAAGCCTGGAGATTAGGGAAGAAAGAGGCAGTTGCTCCTCTTCTTCCCCAAGAAACAGCAGCAGGATATGGGAAGTCAGAGGGAAGGTTGGGAGACTAGGTGGACAGTAGGCAGTGGGTGTTGGGTTAGTACAGAGAAGTGGCTCCAGCAGGAGATGAGGCGTCTTTCAGTCTTCTTCCCTGAGACTGGAGATGAGGGGGCTTAGCAGGAAGTAGAAGTCTGCTCATCATCTCCCTGCTCAGGCTCCTGGTTCTCTTCCTCTCCAGTCTCTGGTGTATCAGATGTACTCTGAAGTGCAAGCCTCTCTGTGGAAGCATCAGGGTCTGCTTTGGCTGTTCCGTGCCCCTCCCAACCTTTTTCAGATGATTTGTGTCTTTGACATATGGGACAAAATCCCATATGCCTGATACCTTGTTTCCAGTGGCCTTTTGGGCAGTTTCACCTGAAAAACCTGTTTGCATCTTGAGGTGGTTTGCCAATAAAATTTGCCTAAAATAGGACTTCTCAACTTAGCTCTTAGTTCCTGCTTTCAACTTCCCTAATTCTGCTGCAGTTATGACACTATTAACCCACGTTGAAGTTTTGGAGGCATCTTTGACTTCTCTCTTGCTTTTTTTTTTGGAGCCAATCGTAAAGACTCAATGATGATTCCTTTGCGCTATTTCACTGCTACCACTCAAGTAGGAAAGGCTGGGTATTGTAACGGCAGAGCTCTAGACAGAATCAGGTGATACCTGGGTTTGAATCATACCTCTGACACTAACTGTGTGAACATGGGAAAATTACAAAACCTTTGAGTTTATTTCCTCATTTGAAAAATAGGAACTCTGCTCACAGTGCCTCTTTCCCAGGCTTGGGAAGAGGATCAGCGGTGAAGTAAAGAGATGTAGCAGATCTACATGCTGCCTGCCCAGGTTATTCTGATAAGCCTCCTGTGCCTTCCCTACAACACTCCTGCAGGCTGTTACCAGACCCATCTTGTTAAAGTGCCGATTTTACTGGGCCATCCTCTTGTCTCAGAATCTTCCATAGCTTCCAGAGCTTGGCCTTCAAGCCCCTCCCCCCTCCCATTGTCTCTTCAGTTCCCTTGGCAGGAGCTGGGTGGACCCTGCTTCTTCCTCTCTTACCACTTCTTACTATTCAGTGCCCCTGGACGAGGCCTTGACTGTCTTGCCCCCTCCTCCCTCTATTTTCCTCCCATTGTATTTTTGTTCCCTCCTGATTTCCAGCTCACAGGCTTTCCCTTTCCATTTAAATCCTATTCCTGCCGTAGAACCCAGACAATTGTCTGTCCTCCGGACTTTCCCAGATACCTTCAGTTCACTGTGGCGTGGCCACTGATTGTCCGGACCATTCCTTTGCCAGAACTGATCTGTATTCATTTGTATTAAGTTTGTATGTGTATTAAGTTTGTATGTCCTCTCCCCAAGCAGAAGATCAGGAGGCACACATATTATATTCTTATGTAGAAATAGTTTGTGACTTGGAACCAGAAGTAATTTAGTTGAAGTAGAGGTCTTAGAGGATTAATGGGAGGTAGCTTTGAAGAGGTGGGGGTGGAGGGTGTAGTGAGTTACTTAGCTTCCTCTCAGAAAGGGGGCTGATAGAATATGCACTGAGCTGAAGCCTTTCAGTTGGCCTCGAGGGCCCAGCCTTGCTGGAATAAGTGCTGCATAGTCAGACCTTTTGTTTTCACAGACAGGAGCAGTCTTTTAGCCTTCTGGGAAGAATGGAAACATTCGACCAGACCAACTGTAACCAAAGCCCTGAGTCAGTGATGTTGTCCGTGATAAATTGGGTGGAACTATTTGAAATAAGGACAGCCTCTTCCCGAATTCATTTGGGTCATTCTTCTTTATTCCCCACCTATGTTTCTGAAAGTCCTTTGCATTGTTTCATTCCTCCTTGGCTGTTTGCTCATTAACTTGATCCAGTGCATCCTGTCAGGGTCTCCTTTCCCTCCTTCATCCTTTTCATTTCTCCTTTGTCTCTGCTTGGTCATCCCCACATGGCCCTGAGCGAAGCCAGTGTGTCAGGCTATTCAGAGTCTTTTAGAAACAGCAGGATTTTATCTTCAGCTTCGTTTTTCTTTATTCAGTATTAGATGTACATACTCCTTCAGAGACTAAGAGACTATTCTGTCATTGTTGGAATTCCAAGTCAGTTTTATTCCTAAGTGATAAACTATGAGTTCTAAATGGAATTTTACCTCTTGTTTATTGTATGAGAAGATCTTTTTCTAATCTAGAAATCCTTAATCTTAGGCCTACTGACAGCTATAAGATCCATGTTTAGATTTCATGAAGAAGTTTATTTGTGAATTAATTTTTAAACATATTTCGATGACTATTTCATGTAATAGATTTCCTTTGGAATCCTGTATACTCTATTTTGTGCATTTAAAAGATTGTTTGGAAAAAAGGGGTTTAGTGTATTTGCCTTTTCCATAAGGTTTGTGACGCCAATGATTAAAAACCCCCAGTTGAATGTTACAGTAGTGCACAGACCTGCCTGTCTGGGCTGGTTTAAAGCTGGCTAGTTAATGTGACTGTCATATTTGATGTGGAAATTTTCACTCAACTTGTTTTTTTTGTACTGAAAGTGGGGGGGATTATCCTATTTTGTTAGCTTACTCTCAATGGAGTGAATATCTCACAATTCATAATTGTGACTTTTCCCAAGAAGCTTTGCCTTTATTTATAAGCCTATGTGTTGTAGGCATTGTTGGTACATTCCCTAGAAGTAAATATCGATCTTGTTGAAGAGGAAAATGAAAAGAATAAGACTCTATTTTTATGGGAGGGAGTTAAAACAGTTCTGGAGACAGTAACTTGTCCAAGACTAATAAGAATGATCTGAGATGGCAGTGGCCAGGGAAGAAGTCTGAAAGAGCAAAAGAGCACATCAGAACTTGGAGTAGTCTCCTCCCAACCTAGATAGCTCCCCAGGTCTAGGTAGGCAGACAGAGAGTAGTTGTTAGGTTTGTGGCCCTTTCTCCCCATTGATATTCCCAGTTTTGCTCACGTTGCTTTGGGGTAGACATATGAGAGTGGCTCTCCCTTTGTCTTTTAGCTTCATGTCTTTAGCCTTTGTCCATGATTCTGGTCTCCTTAATAAATAGTAATGATCCTTCTCCTCTGACTTTTCTATATCCTTGATTGTGGATTCTTTTGAGTAACTGAGGGAGTTGTCTGCAGAATTGTAGTGACTTCTATTGAAAAGTCATAGAACCTAATTGTTCGCTATTTCAGAGTCCGATTCTTTTTGTACAACAAAATAACTGTTTGGACATGTATATTTATTTTGTATTTAATTTATACTTTAACATATTTAACATGTATTGGTCAACCTGCCATGGTGGGGAGGGGGGGGCTGGTGCCGGAAAAGGAAAAATTGGAACAAAAGGTTTGGCAATTATCAATGCTGTAAAATTACCCATGCATATAACTTGTAAATAAAAAGCTATAATAAAAAAAGAAAAGTCATAGCATCTTTATTGAGTTTTTTTTTTTTTAAAGAACCATAGTATCCTGGTATTGGAGAAGTAGATGGGTACAATGGAAAGAGCACTGAGTTTGACCACCTGAACCCTGGGATCAGCTCTTTTCTGCCATTTCCATCTGTGTAGCCCATCTCTCAGCTTTAGTTATAATATTTTTTGACATGGGGATAATGGTACTTTGTACCTCTGCCCTTGAAGGACAGAATTTTGTAAAATGTTTACACAGATTGAGCTATCATTTATAAGACTTCTAGTTATTGTGGATTTCTGTAGCACTGCAGGGTGAGGGGTGTACTGTGATACTTGACTGAATAGTCTACTTGTGCTTTCTTTCAGGGCCTTGTTTACTTATGAAGGCAACAGCAATGATATCCGTGTGGCCGGCACTGGAGGTGAGCCTATATGTCATGGGAAAGTGAGTGAAAAGTGACTTTTTGTTGTGAACATGAGGACAAGGGGGAAAGGATGGCCCTTTACAGGCTGAGAGAGAGATGCTGCTCTACATTTATGGATGCTCCATTCTGGAAATTCTTCCTCGAGAGTAAAATGGTGAAATGTCAGATTATTGGCAAAATTCAGGGCAGACAGAGCACTTTGCTTTTTCTTTGCTCTTCTTTTCCCTTTTTTACTTTGTTCTTCCAGCTGTTTGCTAAACTTTTTCTCTTTGGTGTTTGCTGGGAGGGGCCTTGTTGAGTCACCTATCTCCAACATAGGTCAGGGTTCCTTAAAATCATTCTGCCTCCACCTCCTGTTTCTAACTTGGATTTTGTTCCTTACCTGACCAAATGCAGGGAAGTTGATATCTCAGCTTTCCTGTTAACCACCTGGCCCTAACACATTCATTTGAGGTGGTATAAGGGTTTTTATTGCTTGTAGCAACAGGAAATTAGGGTACGAGTTCTTTCCGTGGCCTTGTTCTTTCTCACACTGTTTAAAAGAAGACCATGATACATATAGTGGTAGACATACACAAGAGTGAAAGAGAATCCTCAGCATTTCAGTGGAATGACTGTACAGTCTCATCACGTCTTCTGTGTATTCACTTAGAGTATCTGGGTTTGTATGGGGACCCAGAAGGACAAGAAGATGTTGTTCATCAAAGTGGGCATGGAAGTGGTGATTGAGGCCATCTAGGCCTTCCTTCATTGACTGCTTAGAGCGAGCACAGGGGAGTCTGCCAAGGACCAATGTTTAGCACATAGCAGTTACTTAATAAACATTTCTTGAGTTATCTTGGTGATTGCATTGCCAGGAAAAGTTGGCTAAGAAAACCTTGGAAAAGTCAGGGATATCTCTCCATTCACATCATGATTACTTGTGCTTCCCAAATGTGTTAGCCTGGGGCCACCTGAGTGTGTGAGTCTGAGCAATGACATGCCAGAAAATGTCATCCTGTGTTTACTTTAACCGTGTTACCTTGCTGCCTAAAGCATCTGGTGCTGTAACGATTCTTAGTCTGACAAAGAGGCCTCTTGGCCTCTTGGAAGTCTCCGTCAAAGCCTACTTTTCTGGGGAAGGAAAAGAGCACCCGCTCCAGCAAGATAACATTTTACAGTTTGGAAAAACAACTAAATAAAATCCTCCAAATATCCTTTATGGGGGTGAGGGGATCTTGGAGAATTTGAAACATCCCTCCTTCTAATTCTTCTGGATCACACCTAGTGTCCATACTGTTCAACCGACCACTTAATCATGTACTGTCTTGCTGTATGTTTCATGTGCCATGCACATACATATACACAAGGGCATTGGTGACAACTTTGGGCATATCAAGGGCAGTGTAGGCCAGCCTGGAACTGCTTTCAGTGATGACATAGAACGAAAGCACTCAAGCTGAAAATGGCAAGGTTTGCTTTTTTTTTTTTTCTTCAACAGAATTCTTCTCCCTCCCCTTCTCCAGCCTCTTTTAACAAGAATGGAAAATTCATGAATACAGATTTTTTTGTCCTATTTTTCTTTGTGTTGTTGTTTCTCCTAGGGATGTGGCCTACACTGCCAGTCCTCTCTTAAGGGCAAGGAAGCAGAGTTTGAGAGTGGGGATTTAATCTCCCCTAGATCATAGGAGCTAGAGCTGGGAAGGACCTTAAGGACCTTGGAGGGGTTTAATTTATTTTTTGCAGATGAGAAAACTGAGGCCCAAGATTGATTTCCCCAACATTACTTAGACAGAACTGAGCTTTAGGATGTTGGTGTGAAGACATTTTAACTAAATCCTGGTGTTCTTTCTGCTTGGATCTAATCTTTTCAATCCCACACCAAGGGTTAACACTTAAATTTCCTTAGTCCCCTAGGGAGATAGAGGGTGAGTTGTCCATTGCTGTGGCAAGAAAGGTTAAGGCCCCCTTTTCTGATTGTCATGTGATTCTCTGTTTATCATTATCTTAGTTTTATAATAGCTACAGTTCTCAATATGTCCTTCACCTGCTTGAGTCATCCCTTATAACAAAGAATAAAAAAAAGGAAAAATTGCTTAACCAAGCTAACCATTCCATTGAAAAATTCTGATGCGAGCAGCATCCCATAACCCTCTGCCTCCATCTTTTCTTGGAGCAAAAGATCACAAAGCCTCTGCTGTATTCTGCCCCCTCTCCCCTCCCTGCCCAAGTATTTTGAAACATTGTTTTAAGACTTGTTGGATGAGTGGAAGGACCAGCCATGCTTATATTGGAGCCTGATTGCATCTGTTTTTTTTTTTTCATGATGAGATTTCTCATTGCTTTTTGAAACACATAATTCTTTTCCATTGTATTTAAAAGAGTGTTAGCTGTTTAATTCCAATCCATAGTTCTTCCTGAATTGTGGTGATCTTCTTTAGCCCTTTTTCTTTCTTTCTTTCTTTTTTTTTGCTGAGGCAATTGGGGTTAAGTGACTTGCTCAGGGTCACATAGCTAGAAATGTTAACTGTCTGAGACCAGATCTGTACTCAGGTCCTCCTGACTTAAGGGCTGGTGCTCTATCCACTGCCCTTCCTTCCCTCTTTTTCTTTGCCTACCCTAAAGTCTGACCCACGTTAGTTGTGTGTGTTCTAGTTGGGTTGATTAGCCGCTAGATACTCTAAAAACTCCATAGAGGTTTTAACTTGAGAGAAGGAATAGCCCAGCAAACTACTTTTTGTTTCATACACTTAGTACTAAAAATGGGAAAACAAAAAGAATATCTAACCACTTCTCTGTAAATAGCTACTATAAGAACCTGGCATTCTTGGAGAACCTTTAACATCATCTTATAAAATGCCCTCTACTATAATGTTTTCTCTCAGAGAAGCTGAGGGCTCTCTCAGATCTACAGCCCTGTAACCTAGGATTTAAAACCCGAGATCTCAATTTTGGCCCACAGCTTCTTCAGAAAGTCTTCAGTGGCACCCAAAGGGAGAAATTTGGAAACATATTTTAGACAACTGGATCTTGTAAAGGGTTATAATTGCCACCCTGAAAATATCCAGGGGTCTTCAGGAGATAGCCAAGCTGGGATGATGACTCCTTGAGGTCAAGGGAGTGGTCTTTTAAGGTTTTGAGCAATAGTAAGGACAGGAGTGAATTTTAAGGCAGGATATACTTGGCAACCTCATTAGCAATCTCATTACTTTTCATTGGATCCAGACTGCCATGAAGCTAAGTCATTTTGGTTTATTCCTATTCCTTTCAGTGGCTGATGAAAACTATAATAATAAATCAATGTTACTATTTTTTTTTTTTCTTAAAAGAAAAATCAAAGGAAAAAGGAAAGGATTCATGGTAAAAATAGTTTGATTCTTTTTGTTGTAACACAGTCCTGGGAACAAAGGGAGTGTCCAGCAGTTGGAGAATGGCTAAATATGTTATGGTATGTGAGTGTAGTGGAGAATTGTACCATAAGAAATGATGAAAGGGACAATTTTAATGAAACCCAAGAAGACTTGTATGAGCTAATGCAGAGTGAAGTGAGCAGAATCAGGAGGACAGTTTTTAAAAGATAAATGTTTTACTTTTATTTTCAGCTTCAATTTTCTCTTTCTCTCTTCTCAGACCTATTGAGAAGGCAAGAAATACAGTACCTATTATGCATATGAAATCATGCAAAACACACTTCCACATTAAGCTGTTGCAAAAAATAAAGTGAAACAAATTATGCTGCAGTCTGCATTTATGGATTATCAGTTCTCTCTCTGGAAGGGAATAGCACATTTCATTATGAGTGAATTATCCTCAATCATCGTCTTAATCATAATAGCTAAGTCTTTAAACAGTTGATTGTCCATCACTAACAATATTCCTATTACATTAAACATTTATTCTCCTGGTTCTGTTCATTTCACTTTGCACCATTTCGTGTAAATCTTTCTAAGTTTTTCTGAAACCATCCTGCTCTTCATTTTTCATAGTATAATAGTATTCCTTCATACTTATTTACCACAACTTGTTTAGCCATATCCCAGTCAAAGGGCATCCCTTCAATTCCAGTTCTTTGCCATCATAAAAACAGCTGCCACAAATGTTTTTGTACAACTAGATCCTTTTTCTTTGATCTCTTTGGAATATAAACTTAATAGTGGTATTGTTGGGTAAAAGAGTTTTTTTTTTTTTTTTTTTTTTTTTACAGTTTTATAGATCTTTGGACATAGTCAGAAGGACAATTTATATAATAACAACTTAGGAAGTTATTTACAATTACATTTTAAAGAAAGCTACCTTAAAACTGGTCAGTGCAGTGACCAACTGGAAGTGATGTGGGCTGGAGGTCTGAATGAAACAGATTTTTTTTTTTTTTTTTTTTTTGGTCCATAGCCAGATTTGAATTTGTTTTGCTAACTTTTTGAATTGGAAGGGGAATTTAAAGATAGCAAAGAAGAAGAAGCAAAAAAAGGTCATTGGAGCATTTTTTTAAATGCCCAGAAGACAAGATTAGAGAACACAATCAGGACAAGTTTTGTTTTGTTTTGTTTTTAATTAAAGCTTTTTATTTTTCAAAATAGTGGACAACTCTTCAACATTAGCCCTTGCAAAACTCTGTGTTCTAATTTCCCCCCTTTTCCCCCATGCACTCCCCTAGATGGCAAGTAGTCAATATATGTTAAATATGGTAGAAATATATGTTAAATCCAATATATGTATACATATTTATACAATTATCATGCCACACAAGAAAAAATCAAATCAACCCCCCCCCCCCAAAAAAAAAGGGAAACAAAATAAAATGCAAGCAAACAACAACAAAAAGAGTGAAAATGCTATGTTGTGAACCAAACTCAGTTCCCACAGTCTTTTCTCTGGGTATAGATGGCTCTTTTCATCACGGAACAATTGGAACTGGTTTGAATCATCTCATTGTTGAAGAGAGCCACATCTGTCAGAAATGATCATCATACAGTCTTGTTGTTGCTGTGTACAATGATCTCCAGTTCTGCTCATTTCACTTAGTATCAGTTCATGTAAGTCTCTCCAGGCCTCCCTGAAATCATCCTGCCGGTCGTTTCTTACAGAAAAATAATATTCCATAACATTCATATATCAGAATTTATTCAGCCATTCTCCAACTGACAGACATCCACTCAGTTTCCAATTTCTTGCCACTACAAAAATGGGCTGCTACAAACATTTTTACACATGTGAGTCCCTTTCCCTCCTTTAAGATCTCTTTGGGATAGATATAAGCCCAGTAGAAACACTGCTGGATTAGAGGGTATGTATAATTTGATAACTTTTTGAGCATAGTTCCAAACTGCTCTCCAGAATGGCTGGATCCCTTCACAGTTCCACCAACAATGTATCAGTGTCCCAATTTTCCCATATCGTCTCCAACATTCGTCACTATCTTTTCCTGTCATCTTAACCAATCTGAGAGGTGTGTAGTGGTATCTCAGAGTTGTATTAACTTGCATTTCTCTGATTAATAATGATTTGGAGCACCTTTTCATATGACTAGAAATAGTTTCAATTTCTTCATCTGAAAATTGTCTCTTGACCATTTATCAATTGGAGAATGCCTTGGTTTCTTATAAATTTGAGTCAGTTCTCTATTTTAGAAATGAGGCCTTTATCAGAACCTTTAAATGTAAAAATGTTTTTCCAATTTATTGCTTCCCTTCTAATCTTGTCTGCATTAGTTTTATTTGTACAAAAGCTTTTTAACATAATAAAATCAAAATTATCTATTTTGTGATCGATAATGATCTTCATTTCTTCTTTGGTCACAAATTCCTTTCTCCTCCACAGGTCTAAGAGGTAAACTATCCTATGTTCTTCTAATTTGTTTATAATGTCATTCTTTATGTCTAGATCATGAACCCATTTTCACCTTATCTTGGTATATGGTGTACGGTGTGGGTCAATGCCTAGTTTCTGAATCAGGACAACTTTGAAACCACTCACTTGAATTTGTCATTTATTTGGATGAAACAAAGCATATGTAGCAGTACGTTACACACATGTTTACAGAGTTTTCTTTTTCTGTTCTTTGCTTATGAAAATGTTCATGTTGGTATTTGTTACATTCAGAATAACAAAAAATAAAAAAGAAATTAAAGAAACTCAGAGCCTGTTTTTATTATTGTTTGTTGTCATAAGTTCTGCTCAGCTTCCCTAGGATTTCCCCCAATGTTTTCTTAATTTCCTTCCTTGCTACTTTGTACCACAGAAGGTGGCCTGGAAGAGATGGTGGAGGAGCTAAACAGTGGGAAGGTGATGTACGCTTTCTGCCGGGTAAAGGACCCAAACTCTGGCCTACCCAAATTTGTCCTTGTCAACTGGGTATGTAGAGCTTTAATTTCCAGTTTCCTTGTAGAATTAATTCCTGTTTGGCTTCTGGGATTGGCACATTATAAAAAAAGAAAATAGCAGATTCTCAAAAGATACTGTGCCTTTTATATAATCCCTAAGTATTGAAAATTTTTAGTTTTAACCCACATGTCACTGATTTGCTGCATTAGCTTGTGGCAAATCATTCTTTTCCCTCTCTGCCTGAATTTTATCGCTTGTATGTGAGGCAGAAGGGACATTTGGATCCTAGGCCCACTGTGAATGTTAGTGCATCAGTGAGACTTGTTGCACTCAGCTGAAAGCTAGTGTAGGGGTAATAGAAGAAGACTCTGTCCCCAGGATTCTGTGCTGAAAGCTGCACGTTGCCAGGGCCTCTACCTTAATCCACTGCAGAGTCGGGCAGGGAATTGGTTTGGATGACCTAAGATGGCAGCCTTCAGCAAAGCCTGGGTCGTTCTGTTGTTGGGGAGAACTCCCTGATTGCACCTGTCTGATCAGGGTATGAACCTCCTCAGTTCCTGGAGATGTGGCGCCAGACACTGGGTGTCCACGTGCCAGATGTGTTGGAGTGAATTTGGTGAGATGCCTCTGGATCCCTTAGAACTCTTGGCTTCTTTTAAAGGAGTTGGGGGAGTGTCCATCGAGTCCAGCCCCTTCCCTGCGCTCCCCAGCTAGGACAGGACTTGGCCCTTTTCCTCTATGCTCCAGGCCTCTCGCCATTGATTGACAAGTGCTTTCACAGGGAAGAGTTGAGAGAGGGGTAACTCGTTTGAGATTTGCCCTTTTTGCTTCTGCTTTGGTACTCCACCCTGGGTGGGCTTACTCTGGGAGCAAGTCAAAGGTCAGGCCCAAAGATGAAACAGTCATTCCTTATGTTGCAGACGGGTGAAGGCGTGAATGATGTGCGGAAGGGGGCCTGCGCCAACCACGTCAGCACCATGGCCAGCTTCCTAAAGGTAAAGGTGGCGCTTAGGAGGCTGCTCTGAAGGCCATCTCTTTCTGCCTGCCAGAACTGACCACACGACTCTTGCCCCTTTCCCAGCCTCCTGGGGTTCACTGGATGCGAGCTTTTCCTTTATTCTTGGCGACACTGGTTGGTGGTGTTCTTTCAGCTCTAACTCTGAAATGTTTCTTAAACTTCACTGTAAAGCCAAGCCTTAGTACCCACTGTGAGTCAGGCATTGAGCCGAGCTCTGTCCCCGCTCTCAAGTAGCCCACATCCTGATGGGGACACGGCAGGCCGACAGCCCTGTACCAGTAAGATCCACAAGCAGGGCAGGCACCAACACCAAGGAAGCTTCAGGAATGCAGCTTTAGCCCGGAGGCAACCAGGGAAAATGCCTGCGACTGGATCGGTGGCACAGATCCTAGAGTTCTGGTGCCGGGAGAAAGGTTATTTGTGTTTTCGCTGACCCCATCTTGGGCCAGGCCTAAATTGTTCTCTTTTGAGGGGACGTCTTCTCCTAATCCATTCTGTCTCTGCTGCCAGAGAAACCTTCTGAAGGCTTACCTCTGAGCCCTCCCTTCTTTGGTGGCTCCCCATTAGCCAGAGACTAACCTTGCCCTCCTGTGTGCCCATCTGTGACTCTCACAGGGCCTTCTGCAGCACACCAGCTATGCTGAGACACTTTGGATGTTAGATTGCAGATAAAAATGCTTGTGAGTTTGTTGACTCTCGTTGTACTTAATGCAGAGGTCTGGTGTATGGGGGGCTGGCTTTGGGACCCAGTCCATTCTGGCCTCTACCATGAGCTCACTTTGGGCCCTGGGCTCTGGGTGCTCGGGGGTTGCTTCCTCCAACTAAGGCAGGGATGGGTGGGGAGAGAGCGGGTGTCCTCAGGAATTGCCTCTGGTGGCGACGCCATGGGCCCATTTTTTAATCTTGCCATATGTAGTAAGGTAAGCGGAGCATCCGCAGCACATGTTTATTTTCACTTGCCTTTTATAAGTGTGTGCTAAATATGTGAGGCCAGGAGTTCTCAAGGAACCCAACCCGGACAGTTGCTTTTTCTAGTTGGGGGCTCCCAGCTTTCCCACTGCACTGTTAGCTTAGGCCCACAGCAGGGTGCCGTGCTCCAGGAGTGCTGCTTGGGTGGCTCACTGCTCCCCAGACATGATGCTGCTCTCTGGGAGCCCCGCGTCTTTCCTCTCTTCTGGCTCCTCTGACTCTGCCTCTTCCCTGAAATCTGGGAGCTTCCGTTTATCTGGCTCACCTTTTTTTTCCTGCTGATTATTAGCTCTTTGGAGGTCAGCCTCCTCCTTTTGGTGTCTTAAGTACTTTCTTTGCGACCGGTGCACAGAACGAGGCAGAAGACAGCCCCTGCCCTCAAGCAGCTCCCACTCTAATGGGGAAGACAATGAGGAAAACAAGCCCCAGAAAAGCCAACAAGAATGAGAGGGGAGACCCTGTGCTTCAGAGGGGTCAGAAAAGGTGGGATGTTTGCTGAAACAGGAAGGAAGGGGAGGGGGGGAGAATACTAGGTGCCCAGAATTGGCAGATGAGAGTAGCAGTGGGCAGGCCCCTGCCTTGAAGCCACAAAGATCTGGGATCAAGTCCTGTCTCTGGCCTGTGCTCTGGGAGCAATCCTGGACCATCCTGCTCTTGGGGCCTTGGGCAGCATGTCAGATGAAAGGTAGCTGGCTGGGCTAGGGCAGAGGGAGTGTTCCTCACTAGTAGTTCTCTGGATCACTGAAGTCCCAGGTCCTTCTCTCTTAGTGTCCCCACCCCTGGTGTTCTCTTCAGGCACTTGGTGGCCACATTCTGCCATTAGCACTTGCCAGGCCTTGGTCAGTCTTTTAGGGAATCCATGGGCAAAGTTGGTGAGAAACATTTTCTGCAATGGAGCTTGAGGGTAAATTGTGCCGCTTCACTCTCTGACCCTTGGTACTGCCGCTGTGAGAGGGAGAAAACAGTCTTCCTTCTAAATGTGTAGGAAAGAGAAAGTTGACAAAAAGACTTTTTTTTGCCCCAGGAAGGCAAAAATAAATTGTTTACTTTTTGCAAATATTTTAATTGTCCAGGGTAAGGTTAATTTCCTTAGATTAGAAGGCCTTCGAGCATGTTGTACCAGCCCTTTACTCTGTCACCCCTTCTGGGAGCATTGTTTCCTGCAATCATCCCAATTCCTTTATTGCACTGTTCTAGAGGCAAGGTAATGTGGGGAGTGTTGGCTGTCAGCTGAGTGAGAGACCAGGAAGATGGCCATTTGTGTTGGGGAGAGGCACCCAGAGCCAGAGATAAGATAAGGCTTCTGAAAGAGAAAAGAGCAATTACATGCCAGACTTAGCCTGTGAGGTTGTGGAGGCAGGGTCAGAAAGGAGGCTGAGTTAACCTGGTTGACTGGCTTGGACACTTGTGGACCCTCTTCTTCCTCCCCCATTCTGTGCTTTGTGGTGTGAAATCAGATTCTCCTTTGGAGAGGAGCAGAGCAGCCCTTGCTTGTCGGCTCTGTGCATTGTGTGGTGTGGGTCAATAAGTGCCCACTGTCCACTTGGTGGCTGGGCAGTCCTTCCTCCAAGTTGTGCATCTGCCTGCAGGGGGCTCACGTGACCATCAATGCTCGGGCGGAAGAGGACGTGGAGCCGGAATCCATCATGCAGAAGGTTGCCAAAGCTTCGGGGGCAAATTATAACTTCCACAAAGAGAGTAGCCGCTTCCAAGACTCAGGCCCCCAGGCTCCAGTGGTGAGTTCTTGCTTCTGGGTGTCAGGAACCGGCTCTCGTAACCAGCATGGGACAATTACCTCCAAATGATGAAATAAGGACCTTGTCAATGGGACATTCTACAAAGGAAGTCGAGTTAGGATGAGAGGGGCTCCTTGCTCTGTCTCCTGAACCAGGCTACTTGTTCTTGCTGTCTTTACTCTGGGGATTGGTGTGGTCTCCAAACTCAAAAGCAGGGACTTTTGCTATTTACAGTCGCTCTCGAGCCTAATGCCCGCTGGCAGTAATTGCTCTTTGGGTGTTGGGCAGCTGAACCTTCTGTAGTAGTTGCTTTGAGTGGAGATAAGGGTGCCCTGAAGAAGCCCTGGGGCCTCCAGATGCACCTGGCTCTAATGTCTCCTGCGTACAGCTGTGGCTTTTTTACATGGGCACCCTCCGCTGGCGTCTCGGGCAGATAGCTGTGGAATAGCCTCTCGCGGACACGCACCCTGGTGCTCCTTGGGCAGAGCTGAGTCAGCCCCTGGGGTGGTTCGGGGCAGGCCCCCACTGGGGTCACAGGGCAGGCCGGGGTCACCTTGGTGAGCGCAGTGGAGTCCTGCGGGTCCCACATCTCTTGCCCTGGGCCTGGTTCCCGGCAGGAGCTTGGGGCGGAGCCTCTCTGGCAGTGCTTGGTACTTACAGAGAAGTTTGCGGCTGGGAGGATTGTCTGTTGCTGGAGGCGATGCCCGGAGGGCCTGGAAGCCGAGGGCACCTTCAGGGCCAGGCCATAAGCAGAAACTCTCTCCACAGGGCTCCGTGTACCAAAAAACCAATGCTGTGTCTGAGATCAAAAGGGTCGGGAAGGACAGCTTCTGGGCCAAAGCAGAGGTGAGCGTTCGGGCCGCGCTTCTGTGCTGAGGGACAGTGGGGCGATCAGTCGATGGGCCCAGGCCGAGGAGGGGGTGCGTGGCGGGGAGGGCGGCCCTTTCTGGGCGAGGACTGGGGTGGGGGTGCCCTGGCCCGAAGACCCCCTTGTCCTTGAGCCGATGAGGACACCTGGGGAGCAGCCTCGTTGTCTCCTCAGAAAGACGAGGAGAATCGGCGGCTGGAGGAGAAGCGCCGGGCCGAGGAGGAGCACCAGCGGCTGGAGCAGGAGCGCCGGGAGCGGGAGCTGCAGGAGGCAGCCGACCGAGAGCGGCGCTACCAGGAGCACGCCCACGAGATCGAGGCGCAGAGGTGAGCCGCAGGCCTCTCTGAGCTGCCGCAGCCCCTCTCCCCTTCTTCCCTGGGAAAAGTAGAAAAGTGGCAGAGGCAGACACACAACAAGGTGCGCTCGCTCGCCAGAAACCGCATCACACCTGCACCCTGAGCCTGCCTCTGCCAGAATCGTGGCTGGATGGAGGCCGGAGACTTTCCTCGGACTCCTGGTTCTCCCTCCTTGCCCCCTCTCAGGGGGAGGAGGCTCTTTCCTCCCACGTCCTGTCACAGTGGCAGCATTCTGCTGCGGCCACGCCCCCCACGCCCCACGGGGGCGCCGTGCTGCCCCCTTCCTGCTCATTAGCCATTCCATGGTGGGGAGGGAGGCTCAGGCTTAGCGCAAAGTCAGGTCTGACTCTAATGGGGCTTCTTCCTTTCCCTCAATTCACCTGACAGGAAGTATGAGCAGGACCAGGAAAAGATTTCAAAGGAGCAGCAGGTGAGGATGAGCCCGCCCTTGACGTTGGACCCTTCGTGCCCCCTTGAGCTAGAAATGGGTGAGGGTCTCTGGCCGTGGGAGTCGAGGACTGACAGATGCCCTTCGGAGGCAGGACACCGAGCGGTGGGCTCCCGGCTGGGCCCTCTCGTGCTCCTGCCTAGCTTCTCACCTGTAGTACAGCCCGTTCTTAATCCCTTAATCCAGTCCGGTCGGCCCCGCGCCCGGCCCTGGGGAGAGGAGGAGTCCCTGCCCTGTAGGCACTCACCTTTTCTGGGGACCCCGGGTACCCTCCATAGTGGGGAGGTCCTCACCTGGAATAGGAGAACAGAGCTGGGAATGGTCGGGGGGATTGGTCTGCCTGGAGCCTCTGAGGGAGCAGTGCCCAGCCAAGACAAGGTAAATGTTAGCGCTTCTTCGGTCATGGCCGAACTTCCTCGCTCAGGGCAGAGGCCAAAGGGGCCTGAGCTCGTTCTCCCAGGACTCCGGGGACCCCTCAGCTTCACTCTGTGGGCCAAGGGGCTGGGGACTGAGCCCTTGGCGCTGGCACTGATTCCTGGAGAGGCCCCTTGGCGTCAGGCAGGCTTCAAGGCTGAGGCCCCACGGGTGCTTTCCTGGCTTTGTCTGATGGAAGCCTCCGCACTCCCTGTGTGCACTTTTTCACCCTTAACTGGCTGTAATGATACTTGGCCCGCCCCTCCCCGGAGGCATCGTGGGAATGCACTGGGGGAATTAGGGCTGCGCCGATGGGCGCCCCATTGGTGTTTGCACATAAGTTCCCTCTCCCCCAGGAGGCAGCATCTTATCGACCAACAAACCCACGGGATATTTTTAAGCAGAAGGAGAGAGCAATGTCCACGACCTCCATCATGGGCCCTCAGCCAGGTGAGAGGGGGCCGAGGGGCGGTTTGGGTGTGAGTGAGTGTGGTCAGTGGGCTGTAGAAAGGTCCTGGTGGCTCAGGGAGGAGCTGGGGGGAGCTCACGTGGGGCGTCCTCCTCCAGACTCAAGGTAAGAGCAGGCTCACCCACTGGCATCTTCTGCGTCTTTTTAGTTGTCGTATTAACCCTTGCCCACTCATGTTCTGAGTGTTGTCTCTGGCCGGACCCGCCTTGCCACCAGTAGCCTTGAGGCAGCTGTAGGGGGGTTTAGTGCCTCCTTCCTGGCCCGAGGGGAGAAGGGGGCCAGCTCAGCAGACAGTCTTTAGGCTTGACTGATATTGGGGCTTCTCACTTCAGTAAGATCCCCATCACTGAAGGGGTTCTAACAGAGGCTTAGTGACTAATTTTTTAAGGAGATATTGCAGAAGGAACTAATGACATTAATGAATTAGGAACTAGATCAGATAACATTTTTAGGTCCCTTCTGAGATCTTGCTTTTCTGTGCCAACAGCAGCTTCAGAGAGAGCCTTCTGTTTATCCTGGGGAGCCCGTCTTCCTCTCTGCTCCTTGCCCAAGCCCTAAAGCCCTTCATGCCTTTCCAGAGGGGAGGTTAATGGCAGTGTGCTTTGGAGCTGGAGTCCCCAAGCCTTTGGACCCAAAGAACTTCAGAATCAGTGCTCCCTCTTGTGTAGTCTCAGGTCTCCCTTTTACATGAGATAATTCTCTAGGACTATGCTGTCCATCTCTCACTCCTTCCCCCCCCCCCCCAAACCACATCTGCTGGTTTTTGGGGGGCTCTTAGGAAACAGCTGGAGAAGGAGTGAGATCTCATCTGAAAATGGGATCCAAGGGAACTGAGCTTTTTTTGAATTCAGTCTCTGTGCCGATTGATACAGCTATTCATTCAGCAAACATTTATTGAGTACCTGCTGAGTACCCTGGTTGAGGGAGATGTGGTCCCTGCCCCTGGAATTAATGATCTGGTGAGAGGACACACATTGCGTGAGGGCCCTAGAGAGGGCACACATTGCGTGAGGGCCCTAGAGAGGACCAAGGAGGAGGCCTGAGAGGGAAGTCCACAGCTCCCTGGGCATTGCGGGGATATTAATGGAGGAGGCTTTCATTTGATTCGAATTTTAAAGGGCAGATGAGAATTCAGCAGGCAAAGGGAACAGGGCCCCAAGCTGGGTACACTTCACCCCAGGAGGCAGAAACTTGGCCAGTTCAGGGAGGTGACTGGAGGGAAGCAAAGGCGAAGGGCACTGGGATGTGGAAATGCCATGGTCTGATCTCGGACATGGGACACTCAAACAGAATGGGTAACGCTCCCAAGGAGGCTAAGGCAGTTTCCAGGTGTCTTCTTGGAGGCTTGTTGAAAGGTGGTAGCCATGGTAATGAAGGAGAGAACAGACCCAAAATGAAGTGCTAGCCCCCTCTCCCTCTACCCTCTCCCCTCCATGCCAAAGATAACCCTTAAGGCTTTCTCTGTGGGAGTTGCTCATTCAGGTGTCATAAGCACAAGTAATGACCTCACTGAGTGGTGTTCTTCTGCCCTCACAAGAGGACAGGCTTGGGGCCAGACTGGGGGGACAAGCCAGAGAAGGGAGACCCAAGGCCTGAGCCCACATGAAGAGCTTGGGAGGAGGGGAAGGAGCTTTCAAGAAGCCAAGGGATAAGCGTCTGAGCTGGGCTAAGGGAGCAGTGAGCTCCAGCAGCCCAGAGAGCCCGAGTGGTGGAGTTTGTGGTCGGGAGGTCAGTCAGAAGGGGCAGTCCTCCTCCCTCTTAGCAGGGGAAGGAGGGAAAGATGGACAGAGGGATTAGAGACAGTAGAGAGGAAGAGGCTGGGAAGACTTAAGAGTAGGGAGAGAAATGAAGCTTTAGTGAGGAGGAAGAATGTCTTGTGTAGTTCTAGTGAAGGAAGAGAAAGGGTGATGATGGTCCAGAGAAGATGGAGAGTGTGGAGAGGGCCAGGGGTCACTGAAGGACAACTGACTGCCCAGCATTGGCGAGGGCCCCTTTGTCCTGTCTGATCTGCATCAGCAGGGACCTTAATTTTGTGGCTGTGCGTGGCTAGTGCTTTAGAGGATATGTTACAGGTGTGAACCTTGTTTCTACCAATGGCGATCAACTTGGAGAACTCAAGCCATGGGAGGTGCTTGTACCTCACTCACAATCATCACAAATAATACCCATCTCGTTTAGAACTGACAGCCGGAGCTCTTAATTTGTCTAGGGTCACTCAGTAAAGTTCTGAAGGGAAAACATGAACACAGGCCTTCCTTTGTCCCATGTCCAGTCCCTGTCCTTTGTACCACACTGCTTCCCAGAAAGAAAATGGTTAGATGAGGCCGCAGGCTATTTGATCTTCCTTCTAACATGCAGTGGGCCTGATGTGTCACTGATTTTCCAGGCAAGATTCGGAGCCCCTTCCTGCAGAGGCAGCACACCCAGCCAGAAGTTTCTGTTAGCAGAGAAGTCACCCCGGTTTCCCCAGGGCCTGCAACAAGTAAGTCTCTGCCTTCTGTGGAGGGGGGGCCATGGGAAGCATCTCTGTCTTCTGAAGGAGCCTCCAGGCCTTGGAAGGGAGTACAAGGAGGAGGAGTGCCCGGGTGAAATCTCACTTGTGATGTGCTTTGTTCTCAGATTTGCAAGTACAGCCGAGCCCTGCTGCTGCCCCTCCTTCTCCAGAGCAGGTGGAAGAAGAAAACTTGTATGAGAAGCCCCCGGAGCAAGACAATCTCTATGAGGAGCCCCCACAGGTGGATGCTTCAGCATTTTTCCTCAGGAATCACTGTCAAAAGTTCTGTTCAGTTGGAGCCCTTGGGCCACACAGGCCCTCAGGGCTGGCATCTGGGCTCTGCTGGTCGGGCACCAAGGAGCTAAGCAAGACAGGGAGGGCAGCGGTAGCGATCTGGACCTGGCATTTTGGGGGAGGGGCATAGAGGATGGAGGGGAGGTGACAGCAGCTCCCCAGCCCAGGGTCTTGTCCTGTTAACCTGAATCTGCTCCCCCTCCTCTTAGCAGTCTTGGGACAGGATTAGGAGACAGGTGAGAGGGGCCAGGGAATATGCTGTTGGGAGAGAAACCATCCTGCTCTTTGCTCCTTCCCTGGACAGGAAGAGGAGGAGGTTACTTATGAGTATACTGATCACTACAAGCCGGGACCAGAGCTGGGCCAGAAAGGACTCTGTGCCAGGGCCCTGTACGACTACCAGGCCGGTAAGACCCACACACATGCTGGGGAGTGGGTGGGGAGGCCTGCAGTCCCCAAGAGAGAGAGCTCAGGGTGGGTGGGGGAGCGCGTGTGCTCATGGATGCTGCCCGTTCAGGGGACAGGTGGTAGCCCAGCTATGCAGATGAGAGAACGGAGGCCCACAAAGGCAGAACTCCAGAGCCCTTGTCCTCAACTCCCCTGAAGCAGGATCCCGGGGCTGGTGTAGCACAGGGACGGGGTTCTTTCCTTTGCTTTTTGCCCCTACTTTCAAGGTCTTTGACCTCCCCCTTGTGGGTGTCCTCCCACGAGCACAGCTTCTCAGCTCTTGAGATGATCTTCCATCTTTTGGGGGCTCCTGCAGTCCCTAGGCTAACCATGAGCCTCTGAGTGGTGCTTTCCTGGTGCTCGGAGGACAGTCTGCTGCCACCTCTACCCTGGGGCCCTCCCCAGCTCGGTTCCCAGCACCTTCCCTGAAGGCTGGGCCCTCAGAACCTGGGTGCGGCCTGGGAAACGGCCCAGCCTGGACTGCTCAGGGGGTTGACCCTTGGAGTCCCCTCGCTCTGCCATCTCTCAGGGGTTGGGGCTTAGCCACAAGTGCAGAGGAGGAGCTGAGTGGGAAGAGCTGAAGCTCCTCGCTCCTCAGGGTTCCCGAGCCTGGCGCTCACGAGTGCTTTTGTCTGCTCTCCCAGCCGACGACACAGAGATCTCCTTTGACCCTGAGAACCTCATCACGGGAATCGAGGTGATCGACGAGGGCTGGTGGCGTGGCTATGGCCCAGACGGCCACTTCGGCATGTTCCCTGCCAACTACGTGGAGCTCATCGAGTGAGGGCCGCCTGTGGCTGCCGTTCTGGACTCCGCAGGCCATCCCCCCACTCCGACGCAGCTTGCCGCCTGCCCTGGAGATTGGGTGCTGGGCTGGCACCAACTCACAAGAGACCCTGGGGCTAGGGAGATGGGGACCTGTAAACCCCCCACCTCAACTCCACAAGATTTTTTTTTCTTTTTGCTGAAGTGGCGAGGTGACCCCGTTCAGTGCCTTTCCAGGCTTTTTGGGGTCCCTTCTGCTGGCCTGTGGTTTGGTCTCCCCAATTACAGCAATAACCTGGTGATTTCACATCCTCAGAGGGAGGCCTGGGCCCGTCTGCTCTGCCAGGATCCCCTAAACTTCTGTCCCTGTTGGTGGTGATTAGACCAAGCCCTGTTCCCCTTCACAGCCTCTGAGGCCTCCAGGCTTCCCCAGCACCTCCTCAAAGCGGGGGAGTGGAGTCTGGCCCTGTCTTTGGTTTCCTCTTGCTTTTAAGGGGTGATGGCTGCAACGCTTGTTACTAAAGACCTTTGGGTAGAATGAACTTAGGCAGTGATTTTATTTTCACATATGACCCAATCGGCCTGGGTTACTGTGGCTTGAAGGCAGTTTGGGACTTGGTTCTTGGGTTTTGGTTTTTTTAAATCTGCCACTATCTCCATTCTGTTCTTCTGTTCTCTTGGCCCCAGTGTGGGGGGTCAAGGTTAACAGCCTATACCCGTGGAGTACATGAATCAAATGTGTGAAAATTTCTACAAACACGACACACCCTTCAATGTGATGTTGTCTCTCTGTGTCTTTGATAACAAGGACCTTTTCTCCTAGTATTCCATGGTTCATCACAGCCCTTCTCCCCAGCTCTGCCTGCTTGCTTCCTCCCTCCCTATCCCTACAACCCTTCCCCCAACACCTCAGGGCTCTTTGCTAAGGGAAGGGAGCAATGGGAGAGGCCCAGGGAGGACCTCTGGCCAGTCACAGGAAACGGCTACAGACCCCAGCACATGTTACTGAGAAGCGGGGAGGGGGGGAGGGAGGAGAAAGAGCCACGACAGCAGCACCCAGTCCTAGCGAGCTTTCTGCTGAGTAGCTACTGGGAGCCTCGACCTCCCAGACGGGGCCAGGACTGTTCTGTAAGTGTTTCTGCACCTAGCTTTGGCCCACGGTCAGACCCTGCTCAGACTCATCAGGCAGAGTGGATGGAGATTGGCAGAGGTGACTTTATTGTGCGGTTTACTTCTGGGCCATTACTTGGCCTTGCCCTGGGCGGCTACGGCCTCCATGGCCTTCTGGACTGTTTCCTCGTCCCCGAGGAACTGCATGGGCTTGATAGGCTTCAGCTGGTCATCCAGTTCATACACGATGGGGATCCCAGTGGGCAAATTGAGTTCCATAATGGCCTCATTTGACATGCCTGTGAATAGCAGAGGAATTAGCAGTGAGCCCACGGCTTTGTCCCGACTTCTGCCCTCTGGGAGTTGCCCAGAAGTGGAGCTTTGGGTCAGGGCAGGAGCAGTGGCCGGGTCCCCATGAGTGCAATGACGCTAACAACCTCCTTGGCATTCCAGTGACCTTTATGGCCTGGGCCAGCTGGCCCTCGAGCCGATCCCCACTCAACGGCAAAACCCTAAAAAGTCAGCGAAGAAAGGTCAAGCCGGAGAGACTAGCACTAAGTGCTCCGTGTGCTGGGTGTGGGGACGGGCTGGTCCCTCCCTCTCCTGCCTTCCCTGGCCCAGCCCTAAGGCCCAGGAGCTCCCCCCTCCCCTCCACAGCTAGAGGGAAACTGAGGACCGTGGACCCGTCTGTCAGTGGTGGCGCTCTGAAGCCAGGTGAAGTGGGCCCCGGTTATGGGGCCCTTGGGCAAGGTGAGGCTTTGGGCCGAGAGGGACTTTTCCCACCAGGGAAGGGCAAGGAGCTGCTTGTAGAAACTTGAGCCCTCTGAGCTCATGCTGCCACGTCTACCCGGAATAGCAACGTGACCTTTAGCACCCGCGCCCAGCAGCGGGCTCCCCCAGCGTGTTCAGCTGGTAGAAACAGAGTTGGGGACGCGAGACACGAGCAGCTCTGGGGCCTCCAGCACGCTGTGTCTCTTCACCCAGAACTCACTCGTAGGACACTCCACCTCCAGCCATCCCCACGTGGCTTTTACACAAATGACCGGGCTGTAGACTAGGGACGGACTTGGGATGGCCCCTGGTTGCACCACATTCTTTTGTAAATGAGAACAGACCCAGGATTTCTCCCAGATCCCACGGGTAGTGATGGAGCTGTGCTCCAACCTGGGTCCTAGGATGCCCAGTCCTTTGGGAATGGGCCTGCTCGCGCAAGCAAGGATCTCAAAACACTTCCCATGAAGGAAAAATGGAGATGGGATGGGGCTGGCACAGGAATGGCCTTAAAGACTGAAGCCTCAGTGGGATACAAAATCCCTGGAATTGTCCCTAGCCTCCTTAGCGTTTATCGTGTTTCCTTGCTTGTTGGGGAAGAGAGCCTGAGGTTTGGGGAGAACCGAGTTCCCTGTGTGAGCCTTGAGCCCCTGGCCCTGGAGCCAGCTTCTGATCTCTGAAGATTATAACTTGCAGCTTGGCTACTGCTTATGAAGCAACGAGACACAGAAAGAGCACAGAGTTCTTGTTCCAGCCTCATCCCTAACTCGCTGAAAAGCTACGTGCTCCCTCTGTGAGCCTGTGCGCTTCGGTGTGGGTCCAACAACTCTATCTATTGGAAATGTCCCCAGGTTCCTTACCAGTGCCTGGGACCTCTTTACAACTCTCGACCTGAACTGTTGTGCTCATTTCTTCACACTCTGTGTATCTCGTCATCGAAACCTTCAGGAATTTTTGTTCTGTAGCAGTTTCTTTGCTATCTGCCTCATCATATTCCCAGAGCAGAGAAGGAAAAAGTGCAAAAAAGCAGAATTCACACTATTTAACCATGAAGAGTTAAACACATTTCATTAACTTGGGATGTTTTTTTCTTCACTGGAAGGGCACCTGTTCATCTTGCTAATCGCAGATGATTATTCCCCACTCAACTTTCTGAACAAAACCAAGAACTCATTACTCAGAATGGCAGCTCACTGGTCCTCTTAATAGTTGACCAACACCGGATGTGAAAGGTCACTTTCTTTCTACACACACAGCGCAGGGCAGTTTGGGTGTGTGCTGGGAAAGATGTTGGGTCCAAACAAGATCCACAACATAAGGTGATCGCAGTGCATTTTCAGCAAACTTAGGCAGAAACAATATATACCTTTCTTACCTTCTGAAAAGCTTACTGTATGTAAATCAACTGGTTAAGTTCTGAGTTATTATTACACTGCTTTGCTGGGACCCAACTTTGGTCTCTGAGACACTTGGATTGGAACACAATTGGGAAAAGACCTCAACATGCTGCCTTATTTATTCCATTCTGATGGTCATAGAAGCAATGGGAAAGGCTCATCCTGAGGTGTGGAAAGAGAAACCTTGCTGGAGAAAGGAAAATGAGAAAGTTTTTCAGGGTACAAATAACTCAGTGTAGGAACAAAACAATGAATCTCTAATGGAAATAATATTGTTTCTCCCTTTGCTCACCTGTCACCACAGTGCCTGCCTGAGTCTTTTCCTATAGTGATGATTTTTTTAAAAATAGCTTTTCTCTTCAGTGTTTTATCAGAATTACCTTTTCGGTTCTTGCCTCACTGCATCCCTAGAGACTTAGGAGTTTGGAGATGTGAGGCAAGAAGCCTTTGTGGGACCGGAGCAGAGGGTATCACAGGTATTATGAATATTATTTGCTTACACCTGGACTTGGAATTAGTCAAAAATTAGTGAAAATAACACCTGGAGAGTAAACATTTCCGTATTCTGCTGCTTCTCTTCACATCACATTGCATATCTAACATGAAGGGATTTGCTGGACATTAGACTGATCTTGTTAGGAAATTGAATTTCAATCTCAGGCTGAAAATAGGTGAGAAAACTGATTTATCCCTCCCCCTCCCCCCAAAGTGATCATACCCTGGGCACTTTCCAAGGGGAGGCCTGGAATGAGGACTTTTACAATAGCAAACCTGGCATTTAGAAACCCCCCTCTAAAGTGCAATTGTGAATTGAAATTTACGTTTTCAGGAGATGGATTTATTGCTGTTATTACATGTATAAATCAGATTTGCCAAGTGGGGAGTACTTTGCATTAATAGAAGTGAAGCCTCAGAGAACTGGAGTTACCAGTTAATTATCTAAATCAGGTCTTAAATTTTTTTCCACTCCTCCCTTTTTGCCTGAGAAATTTATGTATACATATATATAAATACATATATGTGTGTTTATATATATATATATATGTATATATATATATATATATATATATATATGTTTATATATATGAATCAAGCCACTTACTAATAATAAATATGGATTCCCCTCTATGGAGTCATGAGCCACAGTTTAAGAAACTGGAATCTAAATCATTGGGACTAGTCTAGGAAAAATTCAAGAATTACTGTAGCAGACAGACACCCCTAAAAAGGAAAAAAAAAAAAAAGGTAGTTTTGGCTTGGAAAATGAATGAACTGCATACAGATTAGTTGTAGTCTGTAACTCTAGTCAAAGGAAGAGAGCTTGAATGATGTGGCTGGCCAAGACTAAGAGCTGCAAGCAAGCTGGCCGCCGGGTAACCCGAGATGCTTTGGTTTTGCCCTATCAGCCTTTTAGACAGCTTACCAGCTGCTTTCTCACATATTTCCTCCACTTTATTTGCAGGATTTAAAATCCTAGCCTTCAGGAAAGCTTACAGGGCAGCAAGCTATGAGAAATCCACTGAAAAAGAGCCTGGTCTTAGAAAATGGGAAGGATGGCACATTTAAGCCAACATCTGCATTTCTCCCTAACACGCCAATAGGAATTCTTTGGTTTGGAACTTGAAACCCCTCACCCTATTAATGGAACTTCTCACAACTTGGGGAGGCTCAGTTAATCTTATTTTTGAATAAGCTTTGATTTGTCTAATGGAGCAACAAATGAGATTCCACCTTGAAATCGCCAGGGAAGTGGGCAAACTGGAATGGGAAGGGGGTGCTTTGATTCCAAATCTAGCTCCAGTCTCATTCGACCACATTGCCTCTCCAGATTGTCTTGAGATATTTAAGGATGGATCCCAGAAGTAAGGATTCCCTTTTCAGAGAGCGAAAACTACCCTTTAGTACTGAGGCAGACAGAAATCAGAGAAAGCCTATTTAGATAAGATCTGATTAAGCATTAAAAAAAAAAAAAAAAAAAAAGTCATAGGATCAAAGATTAAGTATTGGACCTTATGAGGTCACCTGAACCAACCCACCTCCATCTTTGCATCAGCCTGGGCTGGGGGCTGAGGCAGCTGCTTTTTTGGAGGATCCTCAAAGGGTAGTTTTTGCACAATCCACCTCCTCTCCCGCCCCTATCATAAACCCCAGATCCTGAAGTGGCCAACTCTTGCCTACCCGGGGTGGTTTTTTTATCCATAAAATGAGAAAAATCGGGCCATGTTACTGCTAAGGATCACAAAATATTTGGGCTCCCAAACCCCCCAGTCTCAAGAGTCATAAACCCAGAGCAGCAGGGCTACAACTAGGACACGGAAGACTCCCCTCCTGGGCCACCTCTGAGGGAGAAGTGCCTCCTTCCTCCCAGTGCGGTCCCTTCCTGGGCTGGACAGACAAGATCTAGTACGGCCTTGGCCCGTTGCGTCTGGCTGGGAGAGGAGGCTGGCGTGGATCATATAAGACCCTTTGGGGCTGTGAATGGGAATCTCCCCGGAGTCCACCCCAGGATCTCTTATTTGCCACTGGGCAGGACTAGGGAAATAAATGCCACCAAAGGTTCGTGCCTGGTTTTGTTCCTTCCCAAAGGTCATGGGGTAAGTGACAGCTGGCCTTTGAGGTACTCAGCTGAAAGCAGAATTGCATCTGGCCTATACTTTGATCCTTAAGAGCCGAAGAGGTAGAGCAGAGCCAAGTTTGTGCCCTCGGCCATTGTGAGGGACATGGGGGCTAAAGGAGAAGGTTTGGAAGTCTGGGGGACCAGCTTGGGTTTAGCCCTGAGCCTGCCCACAAAGTCACACTCGGCTCTTTCCCCTTCCCTACACTCAATCCCCTTTTTTTTCCTCTCAAAGCTCTCCCGGGGACCAGGTACTGAACTGTTTGGTGGGGTCCCTAGGAAGGAAATGGGTAAAAGGGCTATCTCTTCATTTCCAGATCTTGGCAGACTGAGGCTGGGATGAAAAGTGGGATTTCTTGAGAAAATAAACCTTCCTCCCTAGAGCCTGCCCTGACCACCCCCCCTGGCAGCCAGACCACAACTGACTGTCCCTCAAGGGGACGAGACTTCAGAAGGCCAGTTTCCCTACATTTGGGGGCTCGAGGGCAAGGTGGGCACAGGCGGTCTAGGGCACCAGATGTCTGCCCCTGGCTGCTCGCTTGCTTCAGTGACCACCCACCCACTGGGCTGGGCTCTCAGTGGCCCTGCTGGAACTATGGGCTAGAGGTCCTGGTCTCTTTGGAGCCCTTAAGATGAGGCTTGAGACAAGCTGTCCTTTTTATTCCTTATTCTCACCCGCTTATCCAGGTCATTTCCTCATGGTGGTTTTCTAGTCCTGTTCTTTCTTACTCATATATGGACACGTCCATTCTTTCCTTCCCCATTCCCCTCAGGTTAAGGGTGAACTCAACGTGGGCGACGGCCACCGAAGGGAGGGCTGGGGGACCGTGGTGACTGTCGTCTCTCACGAGATACTTCTGGGGCGTTGAGAGAAGGGAAGATAGCCTCATGGGGTCAGCACAGATTTACGCTGGGAGAAACTTGCAAGATCAGTGAAAAATAGTATTTATGAAGCACTGTACAGTCTGCTTTGTACCTTTCAAACTGCCAGTAATAAGGGTTAGCATTTGTATAGAGCTTTAATTTTTGCAAAGCACTTGACAAGTATCTCTTCTGATGCTCACCGCAACTCTGGGAGAATCCCCATTTTACTGATGAAGAAACTGAGGCAGCATTAAGTGGCTAGTGAGTGTCTGGGGCTGGATTTGCCCTCTGTCTTTCTGCCTGCAACCCTGGCACCCTGTCTACTGCGCCCCTCACCTAAATGCCAGATTTTATACAGAAGGAAGCTCAGGGGTACAGAGGCAGACGCGCGAGTTTGAGTGGGTAGAACTTAGGGCTAGAACCCCACATCCGAGGCCGGGGTCTTTCCTTCACAGCGCGCTCCTTTGGGGGGGCTAGGGTTCAGACCTTGGATTCCAAAGCCCATTTCACAGTCAGGGACACTGAGGCTCCGGGCAGCCGGAGTCCTGGCTCCCGGGATCAGCCTGCCTGGTGCTGAGCCTTCCCTCCCATGCCAAGCGTCCTGAGGGACAGGGGGCTACGTGGGCTGCTGAGAGCTGAGCGCCGGGGTGGGCCCGGCCCCCCCCACGGCCCTGACTCTCCCCACGGCCCTGGCCCCCTGGCTCCCTGGCGGGCTCCCCTTCGGGAGGGGGCCTGAGCCCGGATAAGGGCCTGCAGGGCTGGGTGGGAGGGCAGGCAGGGCAGATACCAGCCTCCCTCCCCCTGCTGGGACGGACCCCCGAGCACTCACCTTCCAGGTGCTTGACGATACCGCGCAAGCTGTTGCCGTGGGCAGCGATGAGCACCCTCTTCCCCGCCTTGATCTGGGGAACGATCTGCTCGTTCCAGAAGGGCAGAGCCCGGGCAATGGTGTCCTTGAGGCTCTCGCAGGTGGGCATCTCCCCGGGCTTCAGGCTGGCGTAGCGCCGCTCCTGTCCCGGGCACAGAGCCAAAGGTGAGACCCCCGAGCAGGGCCCCCCGCGCCCCCCGCCTCCCCCGCCCCGCCCGGCGCCTCGCCCCTCACCTTGCTGATGGCGGCGTAGTAGGGGTGCTGCTCGTCCATGGGGGGCGGCGGGACGTCGAAGGAGCGCCTCCAGATCTTGACCTGCTCCTCGCCGTGCTTGGCAGCCGTCTCGGCCTTGTTGAGCCCGGTGAGGCCCCCGTAGTGGCGCTCGTTGAGGCGCCAGGTCCGCACCACGGGCACCCACATCTGGTCCACGCCGTCCAGGATGATCCAGAGGGTGCGGATGGCGCGCTTCAGCACGGACGTGTAGCAGATGTCGAACTCCAGGCCGGCCTCCTTGATGGCCTGGGCCCCCCGCTTGGCCTCCTCCACGCCCTTCTCGCTCAGGTCGGCGTCGAACCAGCCGCAGAAGCGGTTCTCCTGGTTCCAGGCGCTCTCGCCGTGGCGGACGATCACCAGCTTGTGGGTGGGCATGGCGGCGGCGGGCAGGGCGCGGGGGCGCGGGTGGGAGAGAGCTCTCAGCAAGGCGGCGCAGCCCAGCCCGGCGGCCGAGGGTTCCTGGCTTTATGATGTCCGGGCTCCACCCCTCCCCCCGGCCGCCGGCCAGCTGGCATTCTGGAGCCGTCAGAGGGGGATGGACAGCGGCAGGTGGCCCTGCGCGGAAGGAGGAGCCCGAGCCCGGGAGCGGAGCCAGCCTCAAAATAACTCGAGAGGCTTCTCCAGGGACGGAGCCCTCCCAAATAAGTCCCGGCCTCTGGTCAGGGACTCCCTCCTCTGAGCCAGGCTCGGGGGCCTCCGGGTCGGGGCAGCGGGCCGGCGTGACCACTGTGTGGGGGCGACGGTGTGGGGCCCGTCTGAGGGAATGAGTGGTCCCAAGGGCCATTCTGGCTCCTCCCCTCAGGGCCCTCAAGCATCGGGGAGCGCAGGGGGGTCTGATCTCGATGTCTCGGGCCCCTCGCTCTGGACTGAAATATCCCTTGATGGCAAGTGGTGTGGGCCTTGTGGGGCGGTCTGGAAGGAGGTTCCTCTCCCCCCGGGGCAGCTGGGTTGGGGAGGGGGTTCTGGAGGGTAAACATGACAGTCCTGTTACCACAGCAACACAAAATGCCTTGTCCTAATTGGGGGGGGGGGCGGCAGGGTTGAGGGCTAGTGGAAGGGAGAAGCCCCTTCTGTTTGCAGAAAGCTGTTTGCAGCTAAGCGCCCCGAGGTCTCAGGCACCTTCCTTGCCTAAAAGTTTCATCATCCCATATGAAGGCGTTAGCACTGGGAAGCTGAATTTTGACTCTTCCATCCCCTTCTCGTTCCAGCGTCGCCGCCCCCCCCCCCCCCCCCCAGTGCCAGTGCCAGTGCCCCAGCAGCCTCTGTCCCTCATATGCCAGCTCTGGACCACTTCTATACCACGACTCCTGCCCACCGGCTCCCTGAATCCCTCGGCGATACCTTAACGACCATCTCAGTAATGATGATTCTCAGATTTAGTTATCCTGTCCCCGTCTCTCGCCTCCAGCCGCTTTGCCAACGTCCCAACCTGCATGCCAACAGAACATCTTCAGCTCAGAATATCCAAGACAGAAGTCATTCTCTTTCCCCCTAACCTCGCCCCTCCCCGCCACCTATTTTATTACTCTCGGGACTAAGACCACCCTCCTAAGTCCCTCTCCCCCCCACCCCATTGCCCTTATCCACTAAGGTGCTACGATCTGTCCATTTCCTCTTGGTGACTCCCCTCTGACCCTCACACCATCCTACTGCAGACCTACTTCCCCTCGCCCCTGGACTGCTTGGAGTGGGGGGCCTCTCCCCATTCCCATCCATCATCCCTTCAACCACCCAAGGGATTTTCCTGAAATCCTGAGGTCCCTGGAGAAGTGGAGACGCTCACACCAGAATTAAGCAAAGGAAGCTCCTTGCAAAAATAGACACCACTTTAATTAGAATTGTTTTTCATGTACATAGAAGCACCAATGCCCAGCCCCTGGGACTGAAAAAAGACAAAGGGTTATGGCCCCAAATTTCTGAAGGGCACCTTGGTCCAGACCTTCCAGGTCCTACTGACTGCGTTGCATTGTCCCCAAAGCCCCCGCTGGTGAGAACGTGGGGCAGCGAACTCATTCTGCGCCACAGCACGAGTGCTTCTGAAAGACCCGAGGATTCTTGGATGCTCTGGACTGGTTTGAAAGTACCTTCTCCTTCCCAAGAATCAGCATGGGAGGATCAGGAAGCCCAGGCTTCTTCCAGGCGGGCTTCTCAGGGTCCCCTGCAGAGGGGCGCAGGGGAATGATCGCCAGACCAAGCTGTGACGGGGGAGCCTCTCCTGCCCCCCAAACCCTTATGCTTCTCTGGCTGTCCACAAATGGAGGCCCGTGTGGGACTAGAAACCGAGCAGTCAGGCGTTCCTCTGTTCTGGTGGGATGTACTCCAGGCCCAAGTGCCTGAAAATGTCCTCCTCTGAAGCCGCTGGGAACGACTCCTTCTGAAATAGGGCAAAAATGGGCACGGTAGCCAACCAAGTCCCCAGGGATGAAGGAGATGGCCTTGAGTGAACGAATTTAGAGGCGGGAGGAAGCCCAGAGGTTGCTATCCAAGCCATCCTTCAAAAGGAAGCCTCCCTAAGGGGTCTCGGTCTCTGTGGGAGGGGAGAAGGGGGAGCCCAGCCGCCCTGCTGGAGAGCCCCACACTTAGCGCATCGGGGCTCAGCTGGTCCCTTTGTGACTTCTACCCCTGCCTGCCGAGTCTGAATCATGGGCCAACACTGCTAATTCTTCTTGTATGGGAAGGTTTTCCAACTACTAGAAAACCGAGAGACAGAAATGGGTTAATAAATGATAGCACAGAGATAGGGAGGCTAGATAGGGGGAGACGGAGGATAGAGCGAAGGAGACAGATGAATAGTTAGAGGAAGGGAGAGAGAGATGGATAAAGGGAGATAGATGGAGAGCTAGAAAAAAGGGAGAGGAATGGTTAGTGATACAGATAGAGAAAGAGGTGGACAGCCAGCATAGAGGGAGGGAAATGGCTGGATGGCTGGATAGATGATAGAGGCAGATGATAAATAGGGAGAGATAAATAGGGTAGAGGGAGGGAGAGGGATAGACAGATGATAGAGACAGATGGATAAATAGGGAGAGCGGTGGGTAACTAGGATAGAGGGAGGGAGATGGCTGGCTGGCTGGCTGATAGAGGCAGATGATAAATAGGGAGAGAGGTAGATAGCTAAGGAAGAGGGAGGGAGATGGATGGTCAGACAGATGATAGACACAGATGGATAAATAGGGAGAAGGTAACTAGGATAGAGGGAGGGTAGAGACTGATTAATAGGGAGAAAGGTGGGTAGATGATAGGATAGAGAGATATAGACAATATTTAACGACTATTTTGTTGCTGCTTTTCAGAGTCCCCCAAAGTTCTCCAGGCTAAATATCCACATTTCCTCCAGTTGATTTCTCCCATGGCAGACCACGTGTCCTTCACCATTCCAGCCACCCTTGTCTGCGTGCTCCCAGTATCCCAGGTCCTTCCTAACCACCACCTCCCCCCATCCCAGCTGAGATCCTGTCCTGGATGACCAAGACCCGGCTCATTGACAGTTCTTGTTTCTCTAGGTCGGCGAGAGCATGGACTCCACAAAAGTAAAGGGGTGGGGGGAGAACTGGCTTCTCAGAGCTAAGCCCCAAAATCCAGGGACGGGGGTTTGTGTCTGTCATTCCGTGATCGGCTGGGGGATGGGAGGGCGAGAACAAGCAGAGAAGGGTTGTTTTGGGCCTTCCCATCAGTCCCAGTCAGCTCCTACCTTTCCTGGGACATAGAGCCCGTGGCTATTCAGCAGCAGCTGCTTCTCTGCTCGGCTGAACCTTCGAAGCTCCCTCTCAAAATGCTGTGGGACAGGGCGAGATGCCGGTCAGTTGACAAACATTTATTAAGCACCTCGTGGGCCACCAGGTGCTGAGCACTGAGGAAAACACAGGAAGGTTCCTGCCCTCAAGATGGTTATAATCTAAGGGAGAGACAACGTGCCAATAATGTCTAAACAAGCTACGCCAGGGAAAGTAGACATCAACAGAGAAGGCACCAGCATAAACGGGGAGTGGAAAAGGGTTCCAGCAACAGATGGGATGTCAGTTGGGACTTATGGGAAGCCGGGGAGCTCAGTGGGTAGTGCAGAGGAGGGAGACTGCCCCAGTATGGGGGAGAGCCAGGCTAAGAGATGGAGTTTCTTATTGGAGAAACAACCAGAAGTCACCGGATCACAGAATAAAATTAAGGGAATACGCATGATTTAAATCCAGTCTCAGATACTTCCTAGCAAGTCACTTAACCCTGTTTGCTGCCTCAGTTTCCTCATCGGTAAAATGAGCTGGAGAAGGAAATGGCAAGTCACTCTGCCAAGAAAACCCCAAATAGGATCACAGAGATCAGACACAACTAAAGTGACTAAGCAACAGATCATGTCCTATGAGCCAATACCCCCCACTGAGCTAAGCATTTTACAAACATTATTTGAGCTCAAAACAACTGTGGAAGGGTAAGTGCTATGTTATACCTACAGGGGAAACTGAGGCAGCGGTTAAGTGATCCGCCCAAGATCATATGGCTAATGAGTTTTAGAGGCTGAAACTGAACTCAGGTCATATTGATGCCAGGCCAAGTCACTGAGCTGCCTCTGATTTTGTAGTGGGGAGCTGCTATAAGGAAACTGGAAAGGCTATAGAAGGCCCAGTTACATGGAAGGGATCTTTAATGCCAGAGGATTGTGTCTTGGTTCCTGGGGGCAATGGAGAAGAGAGAAAGAGAGAGGGAGAGAGAAAGGAAGAAGAGAAAGAGAAAAAGAGAGACAGAGACAGAAAAGAGAAAGAAAGAAAAAGACACAGAAAGGAAGAGAAAGAGATAGAAAAAAGAGAGGAGGAAAAGAAAGAAAAAGAGAAAAAGAAGAAAAGAAACAAAGGAAGAGAAAAAAGAGGAAGAGAAAGAAAAAGAGGGACACAGAGACAGAAAAAAGAGAGAGAGAGAGAGAAGGGAGGAAGAGAAAGAGAAAAAGAGACAGGAAGAGAGAGACAGAGAGACAAAGAGACAGAGAAAGAGAAAACAAATGAGAACAATGTCAGTCTACAGAGGCTAAGAATTCTGAGGATTATTAAAGCTGGCTACTAGTGACTGGTCAGTATTGGGGCAGGGAGTCATAACCATCAGCCCCAGAATCCTAGATTACAATAGGAGGGACTGCCAGCTGTCCAGACTTCTCATTTTACAGATGAGGAAACTGAGGCCGTCCTTTAGTGTCTCCTTGCCAATACCCCCCACTCCAGGACGCCACCTCACTGTTACCTGGGAGCCAGTCCAGCCAAGCAGGGCGAAGGCAAACTGGCTGGCAGGGGCCACCACAAGGTCCACTCGCACGGCCTTCCCGTCCCTGCAGGGCTCCTCTCCAGCCTCCGGGCGGAAGGCTGCAGCCGGGTTTGGGAACCGGAGAATGGAGAAGCACCTCTCGTAGGCATCGAAGAGGGAAGTGCTCTGGGCAGGGTCCTTGAGGTCTTGGTAATGGTTGCTTTGGGTGTGTCGGTACAGAACAAAGCCCTGGGAGGAGAGAGCAAGGGAGTCAGGGCCCTAGGAATGGAAGGAAGCTCCAGGCTAGCCCCCTCCTGCCGGGGAGAAGTCGAGGTCCCACAGGAGAGACACCCGGGGCTCTGTGTGCTGCATAACCCAGCCACGGACACGGCACAGACAACGGTCCCTCGGGTCTGGGAAGGAGGGAGCCCGCAGGGCTGGTTACGGGGTCCCTCGGCACTCGGCGGGCCGCCATGTGTGTCTGCAGCCCTCAAGTCGGGGAGAGCACTGGTAATAACTCTATTTCCTGCTCCACAAACCCCAAGAGGGTCTAAGCTGGTGTCTGCACATAGCGAGTACTTGACCAGTTCCCGTTGAGTGACTGATAATAGTCCCATTTCACAGATGGGGAAATTCTAAGAGGTCAAGTCACTTGCTGTTATCAGTCGGTCTGTGGCAGAGAGTTTGAATCCATGGTTTTTGACCCTTTGCTCTTTGTTAACCATCTCCATCTCTCTACTCCACAGCGCCAGGCCCCAGGAGAGACCCTTCGGCAGGTGAGAGAGATTGTGTTATGGGGAACAGGGAGGAGCCAATCTCCCAATTATTTGCCGTGGTTTCCCCAGGCTCACTTTCTGTAGGAAAAGTCTAGGAAATCCCGAGCTGGTCAAAGGGAGGGGGTGTGAATGGGGCTCTCAGGGGCCCTTCCTCCTTAATCTGGAAGTCTGTGGCTTGGCCGAGAGAGCCTTCTCCTTGCACTGGGGATGGGATAGGAAGAGAACCGGAAGGGAGAAAGAAAGCATTGGTCATCAGGTGCCCCGCCCCCTCACCTGGCCCTCCAGGAGGTCCATCACCTTGGGGAGCAGTCCTTCTTCCTGCCCCTCCACGGGGTGAGTGATGAGGAAGTCCACATCATGTCCTTGCAGCTTTCCCCTAACGAGCAGGGCAGAGAGATCCTCCCCTTCTTCCTCCACATCCCCCATCCTTCCAATTCCCAAACCCTCCCAGCACTGGACCCCACCGTTCCAGCTTCCTCATCTTTCGGAAGGAAGCAGCTCCCCCAGTTTTGGCCAAGGCGGAGCCGGCACCGAGGTGCTTACGCCGGGGCTCCTGTTCTTGGGGAAAGTCTGGGACCCCCTGAGAGGCCCGAGCAGGGTGCTTGGAGTGGGACCCCTCTTACCTTCGGAAGCCACCGGTCAGGGTCACGGTAGCACCAGGAAGCACTTGCCGTACGGCCTTCTCCACAACCCGCTGGATGGCTTCTGCCTCGTGGCGCCAGACTGGGGTGTTCAGGTCCTCAAAATGGCGGATCCCTGCGGACGCCCGAGCCTGGCTCAGAAAGGACCCTGGGATTGGATTCTCAGCCCTTTCTCCAACCCTAGCAAAGGTCTCAGAGGCTAGAGAAACCCCTCCACAGGGATCTTAGACCTCCAGTTTTTACTCAAGGATTATGCTTTGAGCCCAGACTCACTTTGTGGCTCTGGGCAAATTATTAACATTGAATTATTATTATTAACTACCTCCATTTTCCTATCTATAAAATGGGTTAAAGGGTCATGGGCTTTCAATGGAGGGAAAGGGGGGAGGTTATATTATATGATCATTAATGCTGCCTTTCAGCACCATTTGTTTTTCTCATTTCCTGGTGACCAGCCATGAAACCAGCTGCCAGGACCCACTGAACTGGGCAGGGTGAGGGGCCACAAGGTGGTCTCCCTGCCTCCCACTCCTTGCTCAGCCACAAGGGAAGGCCTTTGGAATAAGTACCTGCCATACATTGTCCACTCTCCACTCCCAGGAGCTCAGAGAGAGACGGCAGCGGGCACTCAAGCCATGGCAAAGGGAAAGAACTGTCCTCCTCACAGGAAGAACAGGAAAAGATGGAGCTGAAGGGAGGGTGGAGAAGTCACAGGGCACATGGCTGAGTGGGTCCTGGGTCCAGGGTCCAGACAGAAGGCACACCATCATTGCCATAGCTGGGGCACCCCCAACAGCCAGAGGTGCCTTCTCCAGAGCCCAGATTCTGCCCTCATCCTGCTGTACAAGGATCCTTCTGGGAAAGGAGCAAAGCTTCCTGGACACAGTGGGCAGGCGTCCGGAAGGTCCGCATCCTAATCCCGTCTCTCAGACTCTTACTATCTGTGTGGCACAGGTCTCAGTTTCCTCATCTGTAAAATGGGCTGCAGAAAGAAATGGCCGACCCCTCCAGTATCTTTGCCAAGAAAATCCCAATTGGAATCATGAAGAGTCAGACAGGACTGAACAATGATGACGACATGATAATAGCAAATTGTATAGTACTTTAAGGTTTGCCCCGCAAACATCTCCCTTAATTCTCACAGTACCTATGGGAGGTAGATGTGGGAGTATCCTCCCCATTTTTCAGATGAAGAAAGCCTGATTCCTGTCCAAGGTGCCAGGATCCTTCAGGCCACCTGGGCTTGCACCTTTCTCACCCCCGGATCCAGCACAGTTTGGGCTGCCACCCTGAAGGCGGGGGCAGCTTAGCTTTCAGTTTAATATCTCCGGTGCTTGCATGTTTAACATATATGGGAGTGCTTGCTGTCTAGGGAAGGAAATGGGAGAAAGGGAGAACGAAAATTTGGAGAAAAGACTTTTGCAGGGGTGAATGTTGAAGACTAACTTTGCATATATTTTGAAAATAAAAGGCAATTATTAAAATATACATATACATATCTATATCTATCTATGTAAATATCTATATAGCTCCAGGGCTTAGCCCAGGCTTGTAATAATTGATTGAATGACCTTATCAGTTAAAATCTGGAGACATTTCACCCTTCAGGTGAAGTCCCCAGGATCTGTCCGTCTGAGAGAAACTGCAGTTCCCCATCTCCCTAAGACGTGCCACGAACTGTATTCAGTACTTTACAACTGCTATTTCATTTAATCCTCACACCTTGGGAGATAGGGGCTGTCGGTATCCCCATTTTACAGAAGAGGAAACTGAGGCAAAGGTTAACCCCCAAAGCCCAGAGTCACTAAGTGGCTTTGACTGAAAATGAACTCCAGGCTCATTGTACTACCCAGCTGCCTCTAGGCAATGGAGCTTGAATCCCAACTATCATTACCCAGCTGCGAGTCCCTGACATGTTTAACTTGTCTGGACTCCAGTTCCTACCTCTGTAAAATGAGGCGGGGGGAGGATTAGATGGTCTTCAAGACTCTTGGCAACATTTATAGCCCCCTGATCCTCACCTGCTTCCTGCTGCCGGCTCAGTTTTCTGGTCTGTCCTTGGAGATCGGCCAGGCTCCGGAGCCCATCACGATACCACTTGTCGGCAGTCTTTACCCCAACTCCGAAGATCTGGGTAAAGAGCTGGTGGAAGGAATTCACATGGGACAAAGCAGATCTTAGAAAAGACTTGTTACAGTCATATTAGGTATGTATGTTTGTGTAGCTACACACACATATTAATATACACATTCATGCATGTACACATACACTTTACACAAACATACATGTTTATGTGTACATGTATATATGTATATACATGCAGATACATACACAGGGTATCCCCACATCTTAATGAACTTGTAAACTTTACTAGCTATTAAATGATTACTGCTTTTATTAAATTATTATATTACTAAATATTATTTAAGCTTTTGAAAACTTTAATAAATGATTACTGCTTTTATTAAATTATTATATTACTAAATGCTATTATTTGAGCTTTTGAAAACTTTAATAAATGATTACTGCTTTTATTAAATTATTATATTACTAAATATTATTTAAGCTTTTGAAAACTTTAATAAATGATTACTGCTTTTATTAAATTATTATATTACTAAATACTATTATTTGAGCTTTTGAAAACTTTAATAAATGATTACTGCTTTTATTAAATTATTATATTACTAAATGCTATTATTTGAGCTTTTGAAAACTTTAATAAATGATTACTGCTTTTATTAAATTATTATATTATTAAATATTATTATTTGAGCTTTTGAAAACTTTAATAAATGATTACTGCTTTTATGAAATTATTATATTACTAAATATTATTTAAGCTTTTGAAAAGTTTAATAAATGATTACTGTTATTATTAAATTATATTACTAAATACTATTATTTGAGCTTTTGAAAACTTTAATAAATGATTACTGCTTTTATGAAATTATTATATTACTAAATATTATTTAAGCTTTTGAAAACTTTAATAAATGATTACTGCTATCATTATTATATTACTAAATACTATTATTTGAGCTTTTGAAAACTTGAATAAATGATTACTGCTATTATTAAATTATATTATTAAATACTATTATTTATGCTTAGGAAAGCTTTAACAAATGATTACTACTATTATTAAATTACTATATTACTAAATACTATTATTTAAGCTTATGAAAGCTTTAATAATTATTATTAATAGCTATCAAAGTGTAAAAAGTTCACTAAGATTTTTGGGACACCTTGAATTTTTAGGATTTTAATGTTTTAAAGTGCAGTAAGACTTTTGGGACACTGTGGGATATTTGTGTGGGGGGGTATGCATGACACCCACAAACATGTAATAAGAACAGATGAGGGAGAGCTGGATGGCACAGTGGATAGAGCCCTGGAGGCAGGAGGACCTGAATTCAAATTGCTTAGACATTTGACACTATGTGATCCTGAGCAAGTCACTTAACTCTAATTGCTTCACACACACACACACACACACACACACACACACACACACACACACGAACAGACAAGGAGAATCCATGAAGGGAGCTCCCTTCCTTACTGGTAACTTAGCAGATCTGTCCCAGGGAATTGCTGGAGAAGGAAAAAGGTTGAGTCATCTGCTTAAGAAACAAGTTGATGGCACCTATTCAGAGCTTACTCTGTCTACACAGGGAGTATGTAGAAGAGAATACCCGAGTTCTGTCCTTGCCTGTGTTTTTTAGAGATTCTTATTTACATAAAAATGTGGATAAAAGCGTATCAGATTTGCAGATGAAACAAAAGTAGAGAGCATAATTAACCTGTTGGATGCCAGAAATATCCTGACAGACTTGAATGATGGGCTATATTTAATAAGAAATTTAGTTAAAATAAAAGTAAAATCCTATATTTGAGTTAATAACAACAGCCAGCACTTATACAATATTTTACAAATATTATCTCATTTAATCTTCAAAACAACTCTGAGAGATAGGTGCATTATTTTTCTCACTATACGGTTGAGGAAACTGAGACCCAAAGAGTTTAAATGGCTTTCCGCAGTGTTGTTTCATAGCTAGAAGTATCTGAGGCTGGATTTGAACTTGGATTTTCTTGCCTTAAGTCCAGTACTCTATCCACCGCCATCTAGCTGGTTAAAAAGAATCTGCTCCCAATTACAAACTGCAAGGGGTGGTGGAAAGGAAGTAGTTTGTTTAAAAAAATTCTGGGGTTTTAATGGCCAACAATCTAATTTCCACAGGTATTTGTTAAGTGCCAAGGAGATTACATTCTAAAGAAGTGCTGGCTCAATCAGAATTAACAGCCAAGAAAGGAATATTTCCCTCATCTAAGAGAGGCTTAGTGACAGAAAGGGGAAGGTGAGGGTTTCCCTATATTCTGCCACGGTCCCAACAAGACTGCAATCTTATATTGAATTCTAGGTGTCATTTATATAGACAAACTTAACTTTTGTCCGTCTCTGTATTCCCCAGAGCTTAGCGCAGTACCTGACTGGTATGCAGTAGGTGGTTAATAAATGTTTATTGGTTGTCCCACCTTCAGAAGATGGTAAAGGGAACAAAGACATGAGTTCTCTCCCCTCCCTCCACTCACCTTCATGGTCTGATATCTCTCTGATTGTTTTACTCTTTCAACTTCACTAGAAACTCCATATTCCAACAGTTCCTGTTAAAATGAAAAGGGGCCAGTCAGTGAGAGGCTGAGCTTGGGGACAGAAAAGTTGCATGAAAAATCATGGGATTCTAGATCTAAAAAGGGCTTGAGAGGAAAGTGAGTCTAGTCCCTTCATTTTACAGATAAGGAAACCGAGGCAGACTAGAAGTCACTTGCCTGGGTTATACAACTATTAAGTGTGTGAGGCAGGATTAGAGATCTGGCCTTCCTGACACCAGAGCTAGGACTCTGTAATAGCCTTCTACTTCTCAGGGTCCTGAGAGTGCTCGAAATGCAAACTAAGGGAACCCAGCAAATGGGAGCTCCTTTCCTCCTCTCTCCATCTTTAAAACATGGGCCTGGGCTCAGGTGCCATCTTGGCTGATGCTTCCCTGGAGCCCACATCTCTTATTTCTACTTCCACAGCCTTGGGGTCCCACAGTCCAAAGCTGCTGGGCAAGGATCTGGGAAATGAAAAAGGGAAGGCGGGTAAGAAGGGTTATTGTAGCCCAAAGGTGGGGGGGAAGGAGCAAAGGTTACCTGGACAATCCTGGAAGAATGGTCTCCAAAATGGGGAAGCCCTCGCAGCTGGCTCATGCTGGTGATGGGGCCGGGCAGGGCCCTGAGCACCGAGGCAGCCCGGCGGAAGGACAGGAAACGGCCCTCGCTGCCCTCAAAGCCTGCAGCTTCTGCTAGCGTGTCCAGGGCCTCCTGGAAGGAGAACGCCTACGTCAAAGAGGGCCAGCTCTGACCTCACATCCAAATAACAGGGGCTAGCCAACATATGGACAGGTTGCTTGGGGAGCTAGTACATTTCTGATCTTTTTTTTTTTTTTTTTAAATTCAGTCATTTCAGTTGCATGATTTTCCATGACTCCATTTGGGATTTTCTTGGCTACTATATTGGAGTAGTTTGCCGTTTCCTTCTCTGGCTCATTTTACAAATGAGAAAACTGAGGCAGACAGGATTAAGTGACTTGTCCAGAGTCACACAGCTAGAAAGTGTCTGAGACCACATTTGAACTCGGGTCTTCCTGATTCCAGACTGGACATTTATCAAAGGCTAGGAGACTGACCATTTTTATCTATAATAAGAATTCTTTTTAGAATTTGGAGTTTTACTACGTGGCTGTTGGAAATCATGGGGTCCTAAATTTAGAGAGACCTCTATGGTCATTTAGTACCTCCCCACACATCCAATTTTATTTTCTATTTAATTTTCAGTCCCAAATTTTTACCCTCTTCCCATCTTTCCTTCACCCATCAAGAAGGCAAGAAATATTACTGCCATTGTACACAGCCACCCAGTTTTACAAAGGGGAAACTCAGAGAAGACAAGGGAAGTGGCTTGCCCAATGAACAGATAGTTTGAACCCAAATCTGTTGAACACTGCCATGTTGCCTCCCCTTAAGAGCTGCAACTAAAGATCGGATGACTGCTCTTTGCTCCAGGATGCCGATGTTTAAAGGTGCTCATTTCACCAACTCTACCTACACTTCCACACCCCAGAGAAACTCCCTCTTCATAAAACCTCCTAATTTTGATCTCTTTGAGGACAGGGATTGCCTTTTGCCTTCCTTTGTATCCTCAGTGTTTAACAGAGTGCTGGGCACACAGTAGGTACTTAACATTTATTGACTATTGATTATTCCTCCAAGTAGCCAACCACCAAAGAGGCGTGGGGTAAACTCAAACTCCACAAATATGGCTTAATGCCAACAGTGTGTAAAACACTAGGGGAATGATAAAACCTAAATAGAATAAACCCCTGCCTTCCTGAGGTTGAGTCTAGGAGGAACAAGTGACAACAGATCAGAAAATTTGTTTGCACAATCACAAAGTTATATTAGAAAGTGCTAAGTGAAGTCACAGGGGGAAGGGTTCAGGAGGGTAGAGAAATCAGGAAATTTTCATAGAAGACAGTATTTGAGTTGGGCTCTAAAGGTTATATTACCAAACAAGCAAAAATGGGGGTGTAGGGATGGCACTTTAGACAGTGGAAACAGCATGGACAAAGGCATGGAAGTAGGATAGTCAAGGTTGTCTTTCAGAATTTTGCTGGGGCAGTGAAGGGAATAATGAGAGATTAAAGCTGTTGGAACAGAAAGGTAGGTGCTGTTACCTACTGAAGCAGCAGGCTGAACCCAGCAGCAGAAAGGTAGGGAGATACCAGATTGTAGAGAATTAGGGGAAATTATCATAGATGGAAGAGATCTTGGAAGTCAAGTCTACCTCCCTCATTATATCCATGTGGAAACTGAAGAACAGAGAAGCTAAATGACAAATTGTGTGACCCTGGACAAGTCATTTTTTAAAAAAACTAGCAGATTGCTGAGCCTAGTATATAGTAGGTGATATATAAATGCATATTTCCTTCTCTTTCCTTTGCCTAATGGGATCACATAGCTAATAAGTGTCTGAAGCAGGATTTGAATTCACAACTTTCTAATTCTAGGACCAATCGTCTTGCTGCTCTATTTACTTGGTTCACATGAGGGAGTTTGGTCTGGCAGCAGCACCAAGGACAGATTGAAGGGATATATTGTTACTATGAGCCTGGTCTCTGGCCCGAGTCTTTACCGTAAAGCACAGATTGTGGTGGTTGAGGGGCGAGTGTCGCTGACAAGCGTAGGCTGGCAGACAGCCCGGATCTGCCTGGCTCCTTGTGGGTAATGGGACCTGTGAAGAGACAGGGAAGGGGGACTGAGCTAAGAACCACCACCTCCTGCTCAAAGTTTGTCATCTAGGAGAATCCTGAAAACAAAATCAAAAATGTCATCTTTGGATCCTGGGGCACCAAGATGTATCTGCCCCCAGATGCCGTGAGAACCGTGTCCCCAAAGTTACTCTTTTGTACCTATTCCTTTGAGCCAGCCACACCAAGGCCAGATCTGCTTCCCAAAGGCATTAAAGAAAAGGCCTCGTGTACAAAATCATTCACAGCAGCCCCTTTTACAGTGGCAAAGAACGGGAAACTGAGGGAGGCATCCATCCATCGGGGAATGAACACTGGACAAATTAGGGCACACGAACGTGATGGTGTTAGAACAATATTAATGGAGAGAGTTTCAAGGAAAGCTGGGGAGACTTCTGTGAACTGACACATGGAGAAGTGAGCAGAACCAGGAGAACAATTTATGGGATAACATGTTAAAGACAAATAATGTCAAACAACATGAACTCTCTTCACTGATTTCTAGTAGTGATTCCAGAGGATCCATGATGAGCTCTGATCACCCCCCCTCCCCCTGGGATGAGAGTCTCAGGTGCAGAATGAGACTGTCATTTTGGACATAGTCAAATGTGGGAATGCTTGGCTTGATCAGGCATATCTGTTACAAAGATTGTTTATTTTTGGTCTTTTTGCGTCTGTCCAGCACAGTGCCCAGTACCTAGCAGACATTTAATATACTCTTGACGGACTGGACAAATTACAGAATTGTAGATAACTACTACGATTGGTTTCAGGGAAGATGTTGGACCTCTCTAGGCTTGATAATTGAATCTTAATTCTAGTGCCTTCCCTCTGTTGATTACTTCCTATTTATCCTGAATGTGTCTTATTTTTACATAGTTGTAAAATAGTTATAGTTATTCCTTCCATTAGAATGGGAGCTCCTTGAGGGCAGCGACTGTCTTGTGTCTTTGAGCTGTAGTCATTCTTAAATTCTAAGACTGAGGCCAGTTCCTTGGGATTCTATTAACACTGAGCACTCTGGAGACAGAGCCAGCCCAAGGCAAAGCTCCGAGTCCCACATGTTCCTTCTCTGAGGGGCTTCCCCCACAGCATCTCCCACAGTCCCCCAGGGCCTAGCTCACCCCAAGGCAGTGTCGGCCTTCCACTGGCACAGGTTTCCCCTGACCCATGCTCTCAGTGAACCAGCTGATATCCAACAGCAGGGGCCTTGGAAGGCTCTCAGAGGCCCCCAACATGCGATCCAGCCAGCCAGATGCTTCTGTTGCTGAGCTCCCCTCCATCACCACGTGGGTCACTTCTGGGCTAGATTCACATAGAACAAGACAGACAAGACAGTCAGAAGGCAACACCTTCCCAGGCCAGGATCCTCCTCCTCTCCCCAGAAATAGAACTTTCAATAGCTGCCCCCTTTCTAGTTCCCACAACCCTCTCTCTCTGGTGGTTCAGAGGCTGCTTAAACAGGACCCACCTGTAACTCACTGAACCCGAGGGAGATGCCTTGCCTTGATACCCTGGCCTCAGTTTGGGCCCCCTTCTCCTCACATCCTCCTTCATGAGTTTTTTTCTGGGTTATTTAATCTACAGGAAAACCTCACTCAAAATAAGTCCCTCAGCAGGAAGCCCAGCCCAGGGGCAGCCAAGCAGAGCAGATCAAAGACTTCTGGGGGTATTTTTCCACACTCAAGGGATGGGGTCAATCAGAGGTACTTGAGTTAGTGATTCAGGCAGGGTGGAGAGCAAAAGAGGCTGGGCAGAGGGACAGGAGGCAGGGCATGGGGGGAGGCAGGAGGGAGGGCAGAGGGACAGGAGGCAGGGCAAGGGGGAGGCGGGAGGCAGGGCAGAGAGATAGGAGGCAGGGCAGAGGGACAGGAGGGAGGGCACAAAGTTAGGAGATAAGGCAAGGGGGAGGCAGGAGGCAGGGCAGAGAGAGAGGAGGCAGGGCAAGGGGGAGGCGGGAGGCAGGGCAGAGGGAGCACAGCAGGGCAGAGGGAGCACAGCAGGGCAGAGGGAGCACAGCAGGGCATCCTTACAGCGCCCCTCCTTGTCTTCTCCTTCTGCATCCCTCCCCACCCCGGGCCCCCAGTCCAGCACCTGTAAACCTGGTCCACGCGGAAACCCTTGGCCCGGGCCAGCCCCGTGAGGAAAGCTCGGCGGCTCCGGCCCATGTGCCGCTCCGCCAGGTAGATAGTGAGCCCTGGGAAGCGGAGCGGGGCTGGGGCGGGGGCTGCAGCGCCCCCGGCCTCCTCCCCCCGGCTTGCGCCCCGCCTTTTCTTGGGGGGCACCAGGGCCATGCCGGGGGCGGGGCAGAAGGAAGAACAACTTGCGGCCGCGCGACAGTCGGGAGAGCAGGGCAAGAAGCCGGTTCCGGAAAAGACCGGCCAGCTGTCCTTATGCAAATCAAGCCCTGGGAGGCTCCGCCCCATCGCGAACGCAGGCGCCTGAGAGGGTCTCGAGGCCACGCCCTGGGCCCCACCCCCATGTCGGTACCACTGGTTTAGACTCCGCCCCGTCACCGCGGGGCTGATGGGCGCGGAACCGGAGACCACCCGGAGCAAAGGCTTGGACAGGAGAAGCGAAGTTGCTCCTTACGGAAGCCTAGAGGGGGGCTGCTTCCCCTCATTCCCCAACTCGTGCTCCCATTGCATCTCAGCCTAATCTCAGCCCACACCCCCAGGGGCTCTTTCTCGGTCCCGAGAGGATTGTGGGACTCAAGGCAGAGTGGGGGAGGGTATAGAAGGCAACAAATAATCTTGTTACTTCGCTTTAAGGTTATTTCCAAAGTGCCTCTGTCAATTCCTTAGTTTCTTCAAGGCTCAGCTCCTGCTGCACCTGTTATCCCCCAAGCTGCTAGTGCCCTCCCTCTAAAACCACCTTTTGGGATAGCCTCTGTGCCTCAGTTTCCTCATCTGAGAAATGAGGTAGTTGAAGCCAGTCACTGGCTCAGGCTCCGAATCCATTTCGCTCATAACCAAACACAGGGTAGTTTGCAAGCTCCTTGACAGCCAGGATTGTTTCACTTTTGCCTAAGTCACAGTGAGATCCCATTAGTGGGAAAAATGAATCCTGTGAAAACCATTATTCGAATCTGCACTATTTCCTCTGAGCTGAAACCCAGAGATGATCTGGGAGTGGGGGCGAGGTGGGAGACCCAGAGGTGATCAGGGAGTGGGGGTGAGGTGGGAACTGCATGCCCAACATTTTAAAGTTTAATCTTAATTGTTCCCACTTTGTCTTTTAGGACCCTGACTTTCTTCCCAATTCAGCTCAAATGCCACTCCCCACACGGAGATTCGGCTGATCTTCTTGTTAGTGCCTCGCTCACTCCCTCCCTCCCCCCCCCCCCCAGCCAATTATTTCACCTTTTTCTATGTACATGTTTCCCTACAGTCTTTGAGGGAAGGGACCGTTTCATTTCTGTCTTTGCATTCCTGATGTAAATAGTAAATGCTTAATGAGTGTTGTTCAAGAAGCCTTGAAAGAACCATGGAAGTAAAGTCTGTTGAAGCAGCAGTAATGAGATAGTACATTCCAGGCAGGAGAGAGCCCCAGAAAAGGAAAGGAAGAGAGAGAAGGGCATATTATATGGGGGAACAGAGAGGGGGCCAGCTTAGCTAGACCTGCCTCCTCTGGTCTGCTCACCAACTGTTTATTCTCTTCCATGAACTCCAAGTCCCAGCTTGTCCCAGCCTGCCCCACCTGTTCTGTATGTGACATTCTACATGACAAACAGAAAAATTTATGTTTTGTCCCAGAGGCGAAAGGGAGCCATATTGGACTTCCTTCTGCAAGAGGATGAAGAAATTAGAAATGATATTTTTAGGACTATCAGTTAGCTAGCTAGCTGTGAGGAGGAAGGCTTGGGGCCGACCTCAAGTGGGTGGGGGAGAGATGAGCAGGTGGAGAAGCTACTGCAAGAGTTCAGGCAAATTGCAGTTCTGACTACCATTTTGTCAGTCAATAAACATTTATTAAGTATCTGCTATGTGCCAGATGCTGTTTTAAGTGCTGAAGATACAAGAGGTAAAAGAGTTTGCCCTGAAGAAGGCAGTTTAACACTTGCGAGCTCACTCATTTAGGCTTTAGGAAGCTCTTTAACTTACATACACCTCAGTTTCTTATGAAATTGAGGAAGTTATACCAAATGATGTTCCCTTTCAAACCTGAGTCAACTGTGACTGCAAGTCTGGACCCTTAGTTTCCTGGTTCAGTCACTTATCACTATTGGTTAAAATTCTCTCTTAATTCCCTCATGTAAAATGAGGGATGTCTCCCTTCAAGTCCTACTTGCAAGGGAAGGGATCAATAGCTGCACCTTTCTCACCCCCCACCAGGGGGCAATTTTACTCCACCACTTCTTAGCTCTTGGCTATCGTAACCAATCTAGAGATATGTGCTTCTTTATATGAAGTTTATATAGAGACAACTAATATTATTTATATCCACTAATGTAAATACTCACAAGTACAGGACTACAAATTCTACAAGTTTGTAAATAAGACCAATCACTGGCCAACCTCCTTGAACTCTCTTCTGGCTCTATTATCATCTGCACAGATCTAATTCTTATCACCTTTCTCCATCACTCTTCTTCCTCTTTCTTCTCCCTCTTTACCACAAGCTGAGATAGTGGCTTTTCAGCTCTAGATCCACTGTTTTGAGACAAGTTGAACCTCTCTGCTAACATTCCATCTACTCCATTAGTAAAGTCACTGACAAAAAATCTTGTAGCTTTCCATCTACTTCTTTAGAAAAGTCACTGACAGAAAACCTTGTAGCACTTGTAGCTTTTCATAGTAAAGTCACTAACAGAAAACCTTGTAGCACTTGTAGCTTTTCATAGTAAAGTCACTAACAGAAAACCTTGTAGCACTTGTAGCTTTTCATCTACTCCATAAGTAAAGTCACTGACAGAAAACCTTGTAGCACTTGCAGCTTTTCATAGTAAAGTCACTGACAGAAAACCTTGTAGCACTTGCAGCTTTTCATAGTAAAGTCACTGACAGAAAACCTTGTAGCACTTGTAGCTTTTCATCTACTCCATAAGTAAAGTCACTGACAGAAAACCTTGTAGCACTTGCAGCTTTTCATAGTAAAGTCACTGACAGAAAACCTTGAAGCACTTGTAGCTTTTCATATATTCCATTAGTAGTCACTGACAAAAAATCTTGTAGCTTTCCATCTACTTCATTAGTAAAGTCACTGACAAAAAACTTTGTAGCACTTGTAGCTTTTCATATACTCCATAAGTAAAGTCACTGACAGAAAACCTTGTAGCACTTGTAGCTTTTCATCTACTCCATAAGTAAAGTCACTGACAGAAAACCTTGTAGCACTTGCAGCTTTTCATAGTAAAGTCACTGACAGGAAACCTTGTAGCACTTGTAACTTTTCATATACTCCATTAGTAAAGTCACTGACAAAAAATCTTGTAGCTTTTCATCTACTTCATTAGTAAAGTCACTGACAGAAAACCTTGTAGCACTTATAGCTTTTCATATATTCCATTAGTAGTCACTGACAAAAAATCTTGTAGCTTTCCATCTACTTCATTAGTAAAGTCACTGACAAACTTTGTAGCACTTGTAGCTTTTCATCTACTCCTTTAGTAAAGTCACTGACAGAAAACCTTGTAGCACTTGTAGCTTTTCATATATTCCATTAGTAGTCACTGACAAAAAATCTTGTAGCTTTCCATCTACTTCATTAGTAAAGTTACTGACAAAAAACCTTGTAGCACTTGTAGCTTTTCATATACTCCATTAGTAAAGTCACTGACAGAAAACCTTGTAGCACTTGTAGCTTTTCATCTATTTCATAAGTAAAGTCACTGACAGAAAACCTTGTAGCACTTGTAGCAAAATGTGATAATGATAAGATATATACACAACTAATTGATCCCTGAGCTATCTCTGTCACATAAATTGCCCAGAAAAACATAACACTGAAATTTATAACAAAGGGTTGTAAGTTATCCCAAATACATGGGATTTCCTCATTCATGTGTTTCCCTGCTAGGTATCTTAAGGTTTATGTCCACTCTCCTACAAATATGGAGAAAACTTGTGAGATAATGTGATTTAGGTTTATGAGTGGACAATGATATATTTATTATTTCTGTGTTTGTCTAATATAAATTATTGTTGTTATTGCTACTGTTTTTACCTTATTGTTAGGTAAATTGGTATGTTAAAAATCTAATGTGTCATCTATGTGAGAAGCTAGATTTGGGTAAATAGAAGTGCACTAGTAGGGGCTTGAGAACTATACTGAGTAAGGAGACAGGATATATTCCCTCACAACAGGGCTAGCCATAGCTTGAGTGTAAACACGTTATGATCCTTTTTTGAAAAATTAGAGCTGCCAGTGTGAGAACAGATTATGGCAAATGAACCAAATCAGAGAATATTTCCAATTTGTTTGGACCTGCCAAAACTTGAAGTTCCCTGACATAGTCTTTGAGAGTCTAGGGTCACCTCCCTACCATATTAAAGAATGAGGCAGTTAAATGATACAGTGGATAGAGGTCACAACACTTAGTAAATAAATGTCAGATTTGTCTGGTGACTTGAAACCCTTGTCAGGGAGATCTGATAGCAAACTGTTGGTGGAATCACAAGTAGATGGGCAACAGGTGTGAGTTAGTAGCTGCTACTCAAATTTTCAGATAAGGTCAAATCTCCAGATAAGGATAAATGGTCCCAGCTGTGAAGATCTGAGGAGCTCATGGGCAGGAAGACAAATTGTCTTTATGATGTGGCTTGTGGACAATGATGATTAGGTCTCTTATCACCATGTATGGTGAGATCTGCTTGGCTGTGGCAGAAATGCATGGCCCATAAGAGTAGAAATAAGGTAAGGACACAGGATAACTTAGTAACCTCTGAGATCTGCCTGGGTAGATTCAGGAAAGCCATGAGCAGACCACTGGGAGCTTTTCTGTCCCCTTCACCCTCTATTCACCCTCTATTCTCCTGAATAAGCCAGAGCTATACTATCTACCTAGGTTTTCATACACAAAAACTCCTGCTTTGTAAAATTATAAAATCCAGGTGGCCAATCTGAAATCTGAGATGACTTCTGAGGGTGGGACAAATTGACAAAACATGTTGGTGCAAGATATAGTATGGCCTTGGAATTGTTGAGAAGCAGGAAAGGAAATTGAGTAGCACTGTTTAATTATTATTTGCAAAATTTTTACCTAGGACCCTAGGGTTGTGGTGCAAACACCTATAAGTAATTAAAAAAAAAACAGGACTGAATATTCTTTATTTATTTATTTTTGCTGAGGCAATTGGGGTTAAGTGACTTGCCCAGGGTCACACAGCTAGGAAGTATTAAGTATCAGGGCAGATTTGAACTCAGGTCCTCCTGACTTTAGGACTGGGGCTCTATTCACTGTGTTACCTAGCTGCCCCAGGACTGAATATTCTTAACCAGTGAGGAGAAAATGTGAAATGATTTGCATTGAATGTGTGTTTATATTTCTACAGCAATTGAGCTCCAAGTGAAGACTGATTTCTCTTTTGGAGGAGAAGGAGAAGCATTTGAAGAATGCTTCCTTATAATCCCACTTATGAAGGATCATAAAGTGTTCCTAAAGGGACCAAATCTGGTTTCAATAGATAGCTGTCCAGTCAGCATTTCTTAAGCCCCTATTGTCTGCCAGGAACTGTGCTTAATCACTAGTGAAGCAGTTATTAAAAAAGAAAGGTAGTTTCCCCCACTCTTTAGGAGTTTATGAGGTCAATTGCAGTATGGTATGATGGTCAACAACCCAAGTGATGGTGAGATTGGGGCAGAGCTTTTGGGAATAAAAAGGTCCCATTATCCTTTGCTCTGATCAGTTGGTTAACTCCTACCATCTGGAGTACATCTAGGCATGAAGAATTTAAGAAGCACATTGATAAACTGGAAATGAACAGAGGAGGGCAACCTGAATGGTGAAGGCCTTGAGGTCATGTGCCATGAGGATGGGTAGAAGAAAGTAGGGACAATTACTGTGAAGAAAATTTTGGGAGATATGCTAGTTGTCTTTAGATATTTTAAAGACTATCACATGGAGTCAGTGAGTCAGGCAATAAATAGTAAACCAGACCTACTATGTGTCAGGCACTGTGCAAAGCAGTGGGGATACAAAAAGAGGCAAAAAGTCACTGCCCACAAGGAGCTTACAATCTAATGGAAGAAGGATTGGACTTGTTCTTTTGGCTCTTGAGGAAAGAACACAGGACTAGTATGTGGGGTCCAATATCAGAAAAAACCTCCTAATAATCAGAGCTGGCCTAAAGGAGAATGCATTGTCTGGAGAGGTGGGAAGCTCTTCGAGCAAAAGGCTGGATGGTTGGGGATGGCATAGTGGGCGTTTTTTGGGTATGTGTTAAAACTCGACTTCGGAGATCCCTTCTAGCACTCATATTCTGTGATTCCTTTTGGAGCTGGACAAAATAATGGTATTTTTTTTTCCCGGGGAAGGCCTGGAGATATATGAAGGTGTGTCTGCCCAATGCCCTCTTCTCACATCTTAATTCCTCTCCTTTGCATGTGTTCCAATGGACCAAAATTGTTCCTAAAATGTATCCTTCAGGGCGCAGAATTCCAGAGGTCATCTGACTACCTACTAATAACATGTCAGGTTAAAATGGAAGCCCACTTTCCCTTCTGTGGCTCCTAACTGCCTCAGACTCCCGTTGTCTGCAGGGACCTGCTCTTTTTTCTTCTCCCTGAAGCACCAGAAGAAAGGCCTGAATTTGATGGCATCGGGGCTGACTCTACTGAAGGCATGGATGTGAACAGTCTCTTTGCTCTCAATGTGAGTTTAGGGGCTGCATTTTGGACTGCAATATGGTCAGGGGTGGACCTGAGAAGATAGGAGACCTGGAACACTGTGCTGGAGCTAGCTAGCTATTTACTCAAGGGACGTTGACTAGCACAAGCTGAACAACACAGAGCAAAACTATTGGTAGTCAGGCTGGACAGTTCTATGAGGAGAGGTAAATACTTTATTTCAGGCACCTTCAGGGAGAGTTAATAGCAACCTTGTTGGAGAACATGGGACTGAGAGTTTATGGAGAGAGATAGGGAGAGTGCAGATGGGGGGGGGGGGGCGGAGGAGAAGAGAGGAAATGATTCCTGGAGTGAACATTAGAGTAAAATCAAGGAGACCCAGGGTCTGGCTTGGAGGACTGAAGGGTGAATCCACTGGAGGTTAGGGGAGGCCAGGCTTGACAGCAGTTGGTTTCTTTCCTTTATCCTGGAAAACAAAAACTTCCAGACTTGTCACATCATCAGACTTGCTCACTTTTCCTCTCCTTTACCTTTCCCAGGTGACCATTTGTCTCAACCCTCTTCCCTCCACCCTCAGGAGTGAATCAGACAAAAAGATTTGAGGAATTGAGTTCTGTTCCCTTCCAGGGCCTTCCTCTGGGGGTCTCTCTAGCCAGGGAGCAGGCTACGTGGGCTTATGTCACGTGGACAGACCCAAGAATTCTGACTCGGGCATCTTGGCCACTATGGCCTTTGCCCCTGCCAAAAAACCTTCATTCTCATAGTCTCTGGGTATTATTGACCCATTCACAACTCTGCACTTACTTTCTCATCACTTGGAGAAGAATGATGGTCATGGAGCCCAAGGTGAGATCATGCATACGGATGAGAGCTTTGAGCTGGGGGGATAGGAAATCCTCTTAGTTCTGAACATAGATTGTATTGTAAAACAGCATGCTCTACCCCTCCCAATACCAGCCAAGGGAAAAAAATTGTCAACATTGCTAAAGTGTCTTTCCCCCTTTCCTTTTCTGTTGTCCCTGCCCAGCTCCCACCTCCTATTCCCTTGTCCCTTGAGCTCAGTGACTTCATGTGACCTTCTGGCTACCTATAAACTGTTGCTCTCCCAGTGAATGCCCAAGCTTCTCACATAGCACCCTGATTTTCACCTTCAAGCCTCAGCTCCGCAGTGGATCTACATGTGCATGGGCTGGGGGCAATGTTGACTGTAGCCACCCTGAGCCCCAATGAAACCTTACCCCAGAAGATACATTTTCCTATACACTGAATTTTGGAGTAGAAGTTGTTTCTGTTGCCCCCACAGCCACCATAGATGAAGGTTTCACACTTTTTGGTGTCCTTGTTAAAGAACCAGCGCAGGAAGTAGCCCCGACAGAAGCCTTGGTCTTCCTGCATCTTACATAGACCTGAAGGGAGAGCAGGGGAGGGAAGGGGATCATGGAGATGGCAGATGAAGCATCTGGAGATGACATTTCATATACCTTAGAGCCATAACAGACCATCTAGATTAACCCATTCATTGTATAGATAAAGAAATAGAGGCTTAGACAAGACAAGAGATTTTAGGGCCAAGCAGGATTGGAACTCAGGTCCTGTGATACCCAATCCACAGTGCCTCAGTGTTCCATTGCAGGGGTTCTTTCCAACCTGGTTACCCCAGGTCCTTGACGACAGCAACTCTTCTCTGCCCTAGGGAATGCCTAGTCGTGAGATTGGTCTACAATTCCCACAAGACATCGATCCCTGATAGCTGGGTGCTCATCCCTACTAAGGTAGGAGCTGATAAGAGCCCTCTTGTAGGAGGTTGCATTTTTGGTAGGGAACTATGGGAAATGGAGATTTTATAGATACGGATGTTACAATAAGATGGGGAGGTGGAACATAGAATGTCAAAAAAGAGGAAATGGGATATCAGATTGGAAAGAATCTTAGAAGTCAAGCAGTCCAAATCATTGGTTTTTACAGATTAGGATAACTGAGGTTCAGGGAGGTTAAGTGACTTATATATCAAGATAACATAGATATAGAGCTGGGGCTTAAATACTATTCTTTGACTTCTTATCCAGCATCCTTTCTCTGGCACCCTGCTATCCCAGGGTGACCCTTCAAAGGACTTTCCAGGGATCATGACAAAGATTGGGAGAGATTACTTGGACACAGCATCCTTTACATTAAACTCATGGCTGAATGAGACCTGCATTACTGAGAGCATTCAAAAACCAGGGTAAAGTAAATAAAAATATTTATAATACAAATTATATAAATAACATAATATAAAAACAATACACAAATATAACACAATCTATAAACATAAAATATATGATATACAAATATGATATAATATATAAAATTTATTATAAATAGAATGTAAATAATATATATTATGTGAATCTATAATCGAATATATAATTATTAATATGTAAGTATAATACAATATACAGATATACATATAATATACAACTAATATGCAACATAGTAATATATATTATATAAATATAATCATATTTTATATTATATATACAAATATAACACAATATATATAATATAAAACACAAGCACATTTATATATATTATATAGGAAAATAAAAAATTAGAAATAAAAATATAACATGGTATAGATAATGTTAATTTGTGATTTTTTAAAGTCAATATATGGCCTACAGGGATCCTTTCTACTATTTGAGTTTGACAAGTAACAGCAAAAATTGTAGCTGATAGCATCATTCTATTAATAATAATAACTTATTTTATTATTGGGATATAATTAGGGTAACACTTAAAACTTTGCAAAGCACATTACATATATAATCTCAGTAGACCCTTGAAATAGCACTCAGGGTGACTAGGAATTACTATATCTGTGAATATTGTATTCTTTAAAAAAAAGGAAATCAAGTCTCAGGATAAATAAGCAGCTCAGTAATCTCAGAAGTGGGATTTTAAAGTGATGCATTTTTTGACTCCAAGTACACCATTTTTAGATATTAACATCTTTTTTTGCATCTTTTGATAAGTAAGACTCCTTAATTTTTTTTGGAGAGTGGAGCTGAGGGGATGAAGTATGGAAAGGAGGATGTAGGGGAGGGAAAAATCTCTGTTTTTTATAGAGTAGTGGAAAGTCAGAGCTGAAAGGCCTTTGGAGATCATTGTGTCCAACCCATAATTATTGTACATAGGAGGAAACAGAGGTACAAAGAAAAGTAACATGTCTTCCAAGTACACACAGGAGCTACCATCTGGATTTTGAGTCCAGGTTAGCTGAATCTTTTTTTATGGGATCAAAATTCATCAGGCAAGTTAGATCTTTTTTTTTTTTTTTTTTGATCTGTTCAGAAATAGGAAATGCTATTTGCAGGGTCTCCAAAATAGTAATTGTTCAGACTATAAACATGATACAGTGGTTCCTTAGTATATGTTTGAACTAATGGGACAACTGACTGTGATTGGTTATTATTTAAGATGACTTAGGTATAGCCTTGCTCCAGAAGCCCAAGCTTTGATGAAAACAGTCCAATAAGGAAATCCCATAGCTCCCAGGAGAGTGGGGAATGGCAGAGGTCAAGGAGGAAATGGATTTTTGTGAGAGGAAGCATCAAGATGCTAAAAGGAAACTATCCAGGATCTATGTATCTTCTTTGTCCTGGGGCCATTGTCTTCTCTAAGCCCTAACTTTCCCTTTAGTAGGCTCTGATCTTTAATGCTGAGATTTCAGCATTAAACAGAGGCCAAAAGACCACTGGGACTTTTTCCAAGAGACTAAATCAAAGCCAATAGGAAGGCAGCTTGGAGATAGCACTAATTTAGCTTTCCTGGGCTAGAAAAATGACTCATTGTGACTTTTTCTTGGCTTTCCCAATCAGAATTTGGTATAGCCCCCCTTTTTTAATTGCAAGGACGAGTTGGACTAGTTAGACAAAAATATTAGCTCTCACTCCAACCCTCTTGACTCCATCTTGTTCTTAGGGGCTTGGGTGGGGAAAAGGCTATTTTTGGTGATATTGATGAAGGTGAGAACCTCTTCTTTTCTCATATTCCTCACTTATTTTGTTTCCTCTGTGCAAAGATTTTAAGATCCAGTCTCTTGGGATGGGGCTATCTGATTTATTCAATCCTAGGAGAGGGTGGGAAGGAAGAGTTTGATGGGGTGATAGAATCCCATCTGAAAGGCAAACCCTTCTGGGAGTCCAGTATTTAGAATCATTCAGATCCCTCCCTATGTCTAGTCTCCTCAGGTACATATTTCCTACACCCACCTGTTGTAGCCTTCAACTCTGGGCAGAGGGTGAAGAGCAGCATTAGGAGGGTGAGAAGTGCCCAGGATCTCATGGTGTCATTCTATGGAAAAGTATAACCTGGAGCGGGAGTCAGGAGGCTCTCCTGAGGCCCATAAAGGGAAGACTGGGAGTAGGGGAGGACCTCAGAAGAACAAAGGCAGGTCACAGGGTCAACAGGTTGACTATTAGCCAACCCTACAATGTTCTATCTCCCTGATGATGCCTCAGGGTCAGAACTCCCAGGAAGCACATGGGCAGACAGTGAGTTCTTTGGAACAGGCTGTCCACTCATCAGAGGTCGTGCTCTCTCTATACCTCTCTTGGAGCTTAAACTAACCTAGTATCCCAACCTTGACTCCCACAAAGATGTGGGACTCCCACCCAGGGCCTTAAACATACCAGTTCAATAAATATCCATTGAATGAATAAACCAGCAAGGACAATATGTTCTCAGCTCCATTATCTTCAGAATGAGTGAAAAAAAAAAGTATTCATTAAGCACTTACTGTATGCTAGGTATTGTATTATTTACTGAGGAAACAAACAGAAGTGAGGAAGACTGCTTTTGAACAAATAAAAGAATGCAAGCATTCTTGTAGGGAAAGATAACCCAGAGTGGAATGATTGTTTGCCAAAAAGAAGAACTGAAGCCCTTGGACAAATGATTGACTTACTCTTTTCAGAAAGAATCACCATGATTTGACTGCCATTCTCTGAGCTAGAGTCAGAAAGAGAGAGGGAGGAGAGAAGAGCGAGAAAGGTAAACATCCAGGTATGGCCAGGAGATGACCAATAAGTGGTGGCTGGCTTGAGATTGACAAAAAATAATAATCATTGCTGATAGATTAGACCCAGTCACAAAGGTGCCACCCATTTCATTCCACCCCATCCCTTCCCCATCCTATCCCATCTCCTTATCTTCCATTTTATTCAGCTCCATTTCATTCTGTTGCTATTCAGGGAAAAACCCATATGAGGTAATATTAAAAAGGGGACAGATACAACTCAACCTGAGGGAGGAGAGAGATAAAGTTATTGACTCTTTCAAAACTATTATAACTTTAGGGAAAACCCAGCTGGGACCACAGGAAGAAGCAGAATTGGGAACATAAATTCATTTTATTCAACAAATATTTATTAGACTCCTACTGATTGAGAAGCAGTTTGCATTTACAAATAGATTTTTGAATAAATCACTATTAATTCCAGATAATTTCCTCTCATAGATTTCTCCTTTGTACCTGTCTTGTGTGTGTCCAGATCTCCTACCATGAAAAAATTTGGAACACAAGATTTTGCAAGGGTCATTGTTGAAAATTATCCGTGCATATGTTTTGAAAATAAAGAAAGGGCAGTAGAGGAAAGGGGAAGGAAGGGCAGGGAAAAAGGGGGGGGGAAGAAAGGGGAGAAGAGGAGAAAGGAAAGAAGAAAGGAAAAAGGAAAGAAGGACATTTTTTTTTTAAAAAGGAAAGGACATAAGAAGATGGGGCTACTAGGATAGAATTATATCTATCTGTTCTCTTAAATATTGTTAACTCAGGGGAAGTAATTTTAAGTTTCAACTCCTAGTCACGAGTCAGTAATGGGAAAGGAGGATCTCAAGCTTTATGTCCAAAGCTTGAAACCCTTACCACTAAATGCCAGTTTTACATTGAACACATATAGCAAATAGAAAACAAACAAACAAACAATCTGGGGGCAGCTAGGTGGCACAGTGGATAGAGCATCAGGCTTAAAATTGGGAGGACCTGAGTTCAAATTTAGCCTCAGACATTTAACACTTCCTAGCTGTGTGACCCTGGGCAAGTCACTTATTCCCAATTGCCTCAGCAAAAAACAAAAACAAAAATAAACCCAAACTCCTTAACCCCCTCAAAACTTCATTCATCCAAGTCAATAGAAAAACAGAAATCAGAGAAAGTTTAGGTATGAAAAAATATATATATAAGCTTGAAGGTAACTTAACCAAGAAAGTTCCAGATCTCATCTGGGGGAAACTTAAGTGACTATTTTTGGTTTTCCCAGTTCATATCATTTTCATCCCAGAGCGGGGCTTTAGGAGGATCACTTTGGCTGCAAGAAGGATGAATGAAGTGGAGAGAGACTTGAGAGAGGTAGAACATAGCAGCTACTGTAATAATTCAGTCATGAGGTGATGAGGGCTTACAATAGAGGTAAGTGTCAGAGGAGAAATGGAGCGACACCTTGGCAATGGCTTCTAGGGTGTGAGCCTGAGTGACCAGGAGTTTGCTGTTGCCCTCAATGTAATAGGAAAGGTAGATGTGAAGGGAAAAATAATGAGCTCTTTTTTTAGACATGTTGACTTAAAGATATCTACTATACATCCAATTCCAGATGTCTGAAGGGAAGTTTAATTATAAAGGATAGAAGAGATATAGGACAATGGTTAGCAGGGACGGAAGGATCAGGTGAGGGTTTTTCCAGGATGGGGGAGACAGCAGCATATTTGAGGGTGATAGAGCAGCAGTCAGTGGAGTGGACAAGACTAGGGGAAAAAAAGCAAAAGAGTGAGGATGATAGAGGGGACAATTTATTGGAGAAGACAGATGGAATGGGATCACTTGGACAGGTAGAGGATTTAGCCTTGGTAAGGAGTAAGGCCATCTCATCAGGTGAGACAGGGGTGAAGGAGGAGAGATACCTGAGTGATAGTAGTTAAGAGAGAGCTTACAATGAACTATTGGGGAAAGAGGTTTCTGTAGTTTATTGCTTAATTATTTTGAACAAGAAAAAGTGCTAGTATATGAATGGGAAATAAATCCCTACTTCACATCCTCTAAAATGCTACAGAGCTCAGAAGAGTAGAAATAAAAATGTCAGGTTGAGATTAGGTGACCAATAATAAATGTAGCCAGCCCAAATCCTCCATTCTTCATTTGTTGCTCCATGTGGGAATAAAACTTATCTTGCTTGTTACATTAGAAAGAGAAAAAGAAGAAATGGAAGCTTTTTGAGCTTAATGAATATGAAATATGGATATTTCAAATCAGCTCCTCACCTACGAAGTGACTGGTATTCCGGTGAGCATCTGTGTACTGCTTAAAATTATAGATAGGGGCACCACGTAGTTGAGATAAAGCTTTCTAAGACTGACGGTATTAGTTGATCCATGGGAGATGATCTCCACCACAATTTGTCAGAGGGAAGATCACTACCATCAGGAAGATACAAGTCGTTAAAAGGTAAAAAGAGAGCACCAATTATGCCTTTACTTAGAAGATTCATACTTATAAGCGGTGCAGACAACTCAAGTCATATGTGAAAATGAATTATTTGTTCAGCAGTTCCACAGCCCTTCCTAGGAATTTTGACCAGAATGGTGGATTACTGATGGCTTATTTTAAATAGCTGCCAATAGTATTTATCAGTACTTTGTGAATGAATCTTTTGTGTTTTAAGCATTTCTTTTTGGTAGAAGAAATAAATAGCTATTTTGGTATTATTTGCCATTTGGTATACTGAGAGACTTTGGAGAAGGCATTCTGCTACACCTTTTGGGAGGAAACTCTAGACATGAATTATACATAAGTGTATTGCAAAGATTTTCCTTGGAGCTCTGGGATGAGGCTAGGGCAAACTTTGTCAGAGAATTCAAAAAAAATCTGATTCCCTTTCTTTGGATTATCTTTCTCCCTAGAAATTAACCCAGTCCACTAGAATCTGGAACTGTTTCCCCCTCTCCAGAGCTGAGGGTGATAATAGCAATGTTAGTAACTCCCATATACCTGACACTCTTAATGAGACATGGAATCCCAACCTTGATTTCCTCCCTATTCTTTCTCACTGTCACTGCAGCCTGTTTTCCCAGACTTCTGAGTCTGGAAGGTACAGTCAATCACAGTTTTGGGAGGGAATCATATTTGAGTTTTTTTCCCTAAGTCTATGTTGATATTTGCCTCTTACTATATGGTTGGAACTGTGGTAACCATCACTCCAGTTACTCCAGAAGAGTTTCAGTTGTTCTAGATGGCAGTTAGATAAAATTCTCCTGGATGTCTGTCTTACAGCCTGGTTGCCAGAAGGACCCTGGGACATGTGCTTTGTCAGTATTTTTTCTTACTTCTCTTTCATTCCCTCCTCCCCCATTCTTATGAGTCCTACTTTCTACACCAGATTGTACCTCTGGAACTATCCCTCCTTTCTGGAAGGTTTCAATTCTCATTAGAATGGAAATGAATTTGGGGATGCTAAAGAAGCAACTCTCTTTCTCACTGGACATGGATCATCTAATCACTCACATTAGTGATAGAGAGCAGAGTCCTCAGAAGTTTTTCTTCTATATTACATCTCAGTCCATTGCTCTTCCTCCGGCTCTTAAACAATCTGCCAGAACCTGATTTCGGAAGCCTTTGGCACTTCCCTCAAACTGGGATTTAAATGAGTATAGCCACATGGTTTCTCACTTCTGAGCTACTATTGCTTGAGCTGGAGGATTATACTACTTGTTCTCCACATCTGGATTCTTCTTACCTATTGTAAGGTTAAATAACAAGAATGTAGCTCTGCTCCAAGGCTACCAATAGTTGGTCCCTATGGTAGAGTTGTGTGTAGAGTTATCAATGAGTATCTTTCTCCTTTGGGATCCATTTCTTATAGATCTTTCATTTCTGGTGTAGCTTTCTCTTTCTCTCTCTCTCTAGCTCTTTCTTGTCTAATTTCCCCAAGACTAGATTGTTGTTGTTTGATATTCTTTTTTGAAGAGAACCAATAAGATCATGGGTGATCCTTGACTTATGCATCAATTAGATTTAAATAAGGCATAGTTTCACAAAGTCATCAGCCACATTCTCTCTTCCAGAGTCATCAAAGTCCAGTGGCAGGACAAAAGCATTGGCACTCCATCAATTGGAGAATGGCTGGGTAAATTGTGGTATATGAATGTTATGGAATATTATTGTTCTGTAAGAAATGACCAGCAGGATGAATACAGAGAGGACTGGCGAGACTTGCATGAACTGATGCTAAGTGAAATGAGCAGAACCAGGAGATCATTATACACTTCGACAACGATGTTGTATGAGGACATATTTTGATGGAAGTGGATTTCTTTGACAAAGAGACCTGAGTTTCAATTGATAAATGACGGACAAAAGCAGCTACACCAAAGAAAGAACACTGGGAAACGAATGTAAACTATCTGCATTTTTGTTTTTCTTCCCGGGTTATTTATACCTTCTGAATCCAATTCTCCCTAAGCAACAAGAGAACTGTTCGGTTCTGCAAACATATATTGTATCTAGGATATACTGCAACATATCCAACATATAAAGGACTGCTTGCCATCTAGGGGAGGGGGTGGAGGGAGGGAGGGAAAAAAAAATCGGAACAGAAACGAGTGTCAATATAAAGTAATTATTAAATAAAAAATTAAAAAAAAAACACAAAAGCATTGGCACTGACCCAGGAGGTAGTGGATGACCTTAGTGTCTTCACAGTCTGGCCAAGCTTTAAGCAATTTATAGTGCCTGCTTCATTTGTCTTTATGGCCATTGGAACAAATTGTTCTCCTTTAGCTATTCCCCTGAGGAGAAGTCTTCACATGCTTGAACTAGACACTTTCCAAATTCACCAATGGATTTGAGGTCTGCCAGTTATTGATTATGACTTTTTCACTACTACTTTCCCTAGTTCTGATTTATGCTGTGTGTGGGCTTTGGACTGGCTGACCCTCTACTGTCACATATAACTAGAAGTACCCTCATTCACATCACATAATGATGTCACAAGGAGAGAAAGACTCAGGATCTAATACTAGGGCCTCAGAGACTCCATACCTTCTAGTTATCTTCCCTCCCCCAACAGGTCTACTTCTGGAATTCATTCTGTTCTTTCTTTCCTACTATCCCCTTTTTCTCCCAAGGTAATTATAACCTGTTTCCTATTTTTAATTTATCTTATTTATTTTTAATATACATTGTTTTATGAATTATGTTGGAAAAGAAAAATCAGAGCAAATGGGAAAAACCATGGGAGAGATAAAAAAAAAAACAGAAAAAAGAAGTCAACATAACACGTGTTGATTTACATTCAGTCTCCTTAGTTCTTTTTCTGGCTGCAGATGGCATTTTCTGTCCAAAATCTATTGGGATTGCTTTGGATTACTGAACCACTGAGAAGACCCGAGTCTTTCATAGTTGATCATGATACATTCTTGCTGTTATTGTGTACAATGTATTCCTGGTTCTGCTTGTTTCACTCAGTTCCCCAAGTGATGGGTATCCACTCCATTTCCAATTCTTTGTTACCACAAAAAGAGCTGCTACAAGCATTTTTTGTACATGTGAGTCCTTTTCCTTCCTTTATGATTTCCTTGGGATAGCAACCCAGTAATGGCACTGCTGAGTCAAAGGGTATGCACAGTTTTATAGCCCTTTGGGCATAGTTCCAGATTGCTCTCCAGAATGATTGGATCATTTCACAATTCCACCAACAATGTATGTGTCCCAGTTTTCCAACACCCCTTCCAACATTTATCATTATTCTTTCCTGTTATCTTAGCCAATATAAGAGATATGACTTGGTGCCTCAGAATTATTTTAATTTGTATTTCTCTAATCAATAATGATTTATAGCATTTTTTCTTTTCTTTTCTTTTTTTTAATAACTTTTTATTGACAGAACCTATGCCAGGATAATTTTTTACAACATTATCCCTTGCACTCACTTCTGTTCCAACTTTTCCCCTCCCTCCCTTCACCTCCTCCCCGAGATGGCAAGCAATCCTATACATGTTAAATATGTCACAGTATATCCTAGATACAATATATGTGTGCAGAACCAAACAGTTCTCTTGTTGCACAGGAAGAATTGGATTCAGAAGGTTAAAATAACCTGGGAAGAAAAACAAAAATGCAAACAGTTTACACTCATTTCCCAGTGTTCTTTCTTTGGATGTAGCTGCTTCTGTCCATCCTTGATCAATTGAAACTGAGTTAGAACTCTTCATTGAAGAAATCTACTTCCATCAGAATACATCCTCAGACAGTATTGTTGTTGAGGTATATAATGACCTCCTGGTTCTGCTCGTTTCACTTAGCATCAGTTCATGTAAGTCTTGCCAGTCCTCTCTGTATTCATCCGCTGGTCATTCCTTACAGAACAATAATATTCCATAACATTCATATACCACAATTTACCCAGCCATTCTCCAATTGATGGGCATCCATTCATTTTCCAGCTTCTGCCCACTACAAACAGGGCTGCCACAAATATTTTGGCACATACAGGTCCCTTTCCTTCTTTAGTATCTCTTTGGGGTATAAGCCCAGTAGAAACACTGCTGGATCAAAGGGTATGCACAGTTTGATAACTTTTTGAACATAGTTCCAAATTGCTCTCCAGAATGGCTGGATGTATTCACAATTCCACCAACAGTGTATTAGTGTCCCTGTTTTTCCACATCCCCTCCAACATTCCGCATTATCTTTCCCGGTCATTCTGCAATTTTTCATATAACTATAAATGGCTTTAATTTCATCATCTGAAAATTATCTGTTCATATCTTTTGACCATTTATCAATTGGGGAATGACTTGTATTCTTAAAATTAGACACAATTCTTTATATATTTTAGAAATGAGACCTTTATCAGAAATACTGATTGTGAAGAATTTCCCCCCAGCTTTGGACTTCCCTTTTAATCTTGTTCCTGTTAGTTTTGTATATGCAAAACCTTTTTAATTTAATGTAATCAAAGTGGTCCATTTTACCTTTTATAATGTTCTCTAGTTCTTCTTTGGTCATAAATTCCTCCCTTCTCCAAAGATCTGATAGGTAAATTATTTCTTGTTCTCTAATTTATTTATGGTATTATCCTTTATGCCAAAATCATGTATCCATTTTGACCTTATTTTGATATAGGAAGTGAGATGTAGGTTTTTGCTGAATTTCTGACATTATTTTCCAGTTTTCCCAGCAATTTTTGTCAAATAGTGAGTTCTTATTCTAGAAGCTGGAGTTTGAGGGCTTATCAAATACTAGATTGCTTTAGGCCTTGCTTATTGTGTCGTATGTATCTAATCTATTCCACTGATCCACCACTCTATATTTCTTGGCCAGTACCAAATGGAACTTATTTCCTATTTTCTAGTTCCCTTCAATACTCTTGTAGAAATGTTGATTCAATTAGCTGGAAAGACAGCATGATATGATGAAAAGATGGCTTTGTCTGCAATCAAATGATTGAATGCTACCTCTGCTACTTACTAATTTTGTATCATTGGGTAAACCATTTGACCTTTTGTATATTTTGGCTTTCTTATTTGTAAAATTAATTGAAGGTCTCTTTGTAGCTCTGAGTCCTATGATCATTTGATTCTATTTTGGAAGAATCTTCCATTTGTAGGGCAAGGCTTGCCTGTGCTCTCTTGTCATCTACCAGCTCTTAAGAATTGCTTTTATCATGGGGGTGAATTTAACTTATTTTCCAGCAAACTACAGGATCCACCATATGATTCTTTCTATTGGCCATTGTAAAATACTCCCCCAATGTATCTTTCAATCAATTGATCAATTAATCAGCTTTTAGTAAGGAACTGCTGTATGTCCTGTGCTGTGCAAGGTGCTGAAGAATTAAAAACAAAATTTAAGTAGTACTTGCCCTTGAAGAGCTTACAACCTAAGCAGGGGAGACACACATAGATATATACAAGATGGCTATAAGGTAATATTATGGGGAAAGCAATAACAGCTAGAGGGGGATCAGGATGGAAGGAAACAAGAATGAGCACTTAATAAAGTGCCCGTTATACACCAGTTATTGTGTTGTGTTTTATAAATGCTATTTTAATCCTCATAATAACCCTAGAAGGAAGATGTTATTATCTTCATTTTATAATTAAGGAAACTGAGAGAGGCAGTGGCTATGATTTGAACAAGGTCACGGTAACAAGTTTCTAAGGCTGGACTTGAACTCAGCTTTTCTTGACTCCAGGAGGTAAAAAAAGAGGGCAATAGTTTGAGAAGACAGTAGGACTGGTGAAGTGTTGTGATCAACATAGCACAAATGGTCTAGTGGCGATTGAAAATAAGGAGACGGAATTGCTGATAAAAAATGCTGCCATTTATTGAGAGGAATCATGCTGCTTATATATTTTAAAAACATATGTTATTATGAAAGGCAGTGTCCTGTGACCAGCCCTGGTTTCTGTTTTCTATGATCTAACTGTCTGAAGCATGTTGTTAGTTTCTAGAGACTCATTCTTGTGTAAAGTTCATAATGCCTCAATAATTGTGCCAGGACCTTCTATTTTCTCATGATTTAAAGTTTAAATGCACCCTTGATTAATCTTAGGAGGAAGGAAACATCCCAGTTGCCAAAGTCTCTAGCTTCCTGGGAGTTCTATACGTGAAGGTCTTTAAGGATGGGGGAAACTGGAATAAGTTGGTTGGCAGCAGTAATAAGGAAGAATCATCAGTTGATGCTTGGGGAGGTGAATGATTTTGGGAACAATCTTATGGAGAAGATGGGAGGGGATGGAGTGAAAGGTTCATGAAGATGGATTAGTTTTGGTGAGAAAAGGGGTCTTTTATCAGAGTCCAGGATAAAGGAAATAGAATGTGAGATAATATCAAGGGTCTGTGATATTGTAGAACAGAGAAGGCTCTTGGATGTCCCCTGAGATAGTGTTAAGAGATAATATTCTATTGTACTCATCTTCTGTTATCCATGGAGCTATTTCTACCTACTGCTACTATACCAACCTCTATTCCTTTCCCCACCTATGAATAATATACCTCTGACTCTCTCAAGCCTAGTGATGTGGCTCCCTTGATTTCTTCAAAGTAAACCATCATTCTCTTAAGCCCCCATTCACCCACTGTCCCTTCTCTTCCCCCTCCACATCCAGCTCAATGTTATGTTGGCTCCTCCACTGTGCTCTCTAGAATTCCTGTTCTATAATTAACAAACTTCCCTTCATATTAAATCTCTTCTTGTATTCCTAATTTTTGAAACTCACAGATACCTGGATGCTTCTAGATGAGGCTGCATCCCTGATCATCCTTTCTAGTACTGGATACACCTTTTCTCATACTCCTGGACACACTCCTGGAGATGGAGTGAAAATTCTCTTTGCTCCCCACTGATATTTTTCAGAATCCCTCTTTGCTGCCAGCATTCAATAGCCTTTATTCCCTGGAGGTTTAATTTAATTCAAATTTATCATTTAGTTTGGGTCCTAATGTATCATTGGAATTCATTCATTGCTTCATTGTCTTTTTTTCCACCATAACTTCTGTCCTCGTGCTTTAAGGGGACTTCAGTATTCTCATTGATATTTCCTCAAACACTCTAACTTTCTGGTTGTTGTTCCTGAATAAGCACTGGAACATCAATCAAACTGTTGACCATTTTCTCCTAGAAAGCCACAGAAACTTAAGAATATTTTTCATAGATGTGGCTATATCAAATATTCCTAATCTCTTAAGAAATATGAAATGAGAAGTTCACAAAATATGGAAAACAAGCAGAGGTGTTTAAAACCATGTGATAAGCTGTGCATACCCTTTGATCCAGCAGTGTTTCTACTGGGCTTATACCCCAAAGAGATACTAAAGAAAGGAAAGGGACCTGTATGTGCCAAATGTTTGTGGCAGCCCTGTTTGTAGTGGCTAGAAGCTGGAAAATGAAAGGATGTCCATCAATTGGAGAATGGTTGAGTAAATTGTGGTATATGAACGTTATGGAATATTATTGTTCTGTAAGGAACGACCAGCAGGATGAATACAGAGAGGACTGGCGAGACTTACATGAACTGATGCTGAGTGAAATGAGCAGAACCAGGAGATCATTATATACCTCAACAACGATACTGTTTGAGCATGTATTCTGATGGAAGTGGACCTCTTTGATAAAGAGAGCCTTAATTGATCAAAGATGGACAGAAGCAGCTACACCCAGAGAAAGAACACTGGAAATGAATATAAACTGCTTGCATTTATGTTTTTCCTCCCAGGTTATTTATACCTTCTGAATTCAATTCTCCCTGTGCAACAAGAAAACTGGTTCTGCACACATATATTGTATCTAGGATATACTGCAACCCATTCAACATGTAAAGGACTCTTGCCATCTGGGGGAAGGGGTGGAGGGAGGGAGGGGAAAAATCGGAACAGAAATGAATGCAAGGGATAATGCTGTAAAAAAATTACCCTGGCATGCGTTCTATCAATAAAAAATTATTAAAAAAAAAAACATGTGATATACCACCTGTGATATCCTGTTAGTTATTTGGGTTCTACTGAGAAGGTAGAAGCATACTATAGAAGAAGAATTTGTATCTAAGTACTTTTATTCAGTTATAAAAAGTACCTAATTGGTTGATCCATCTATGCAATAGGCATTAAGTATAAAAGCAGAATAGTAGATAACCAACTATTCTGTCAACCAAAACCAGTTCTACCTAAACCCCATTATAAAAGATGAGAATGAAATGATAATAACAGCTGATATTTGCATGTTCTGTATACAGCTGATATTTGCATGTTCTGTATATGTCATCTTATTTTAACACTCATAATAAGGTATTATTAGGTAGGTATTAACTCCATTTTATAGATGGGCACACTGAGATCCACGGTCAAAGAACTTACCACCAGATCCGTCTTGATCCAGCGTTCCTCCCATTAATCAAGAGTTTGCCTCTTCTTGGCCTATTTCATGGTAGAGAACCATAAAATGTGGGAGGTGAACTCACTTGAGGTCACCATGAGAAGCAAGAGAACTGGGAACATTTATTCATTTAATAAGTATTTATTTGGTGCCTGCAAGACATAGAGGCATACGTCTTGTGCATTGTGGGGGTTTTTGGCATTGTGTTTTCTGAGGCAGCTGGTGGTGAAGTGAATACAGCTCTGGGCCTGGAGTCAGGAAAATCCAAGTTCAAATCCAGCCTCAGACATTTACTAGCTGTGTGACCCTTGCTAAGTGACCTAATCTCCTCAGCTTCCTCAACTGTAAAATGGGGATCAAAATAGCATCTAACTCACAGATGTTGTAAAGATCAAATAAGATGATATCAGTAGATAGCACTTGGCACAGTAGGCACTTATATAACTGCCCCTTCCCTTTCTTTGCCTCCCCTTCTCTTGCCCCTCCCTTGCCTCCCCTTCCCTTACCTCCCCTTGCCTTCCCTTCCCTCATCTTCCATTGACTTCCTTTCCCTTTCCTTCCCTTTTTTCTCTTCCCTTCCCTGGATTTTGTGTCTTGACTTTGAAGCAATAGTTTCTCATCTGTGTCGGTTATGACTTCATTGAACCTTATTAATGGAATAGGATATAGACTAAATCATTTCCAGAGTAATTGTGTTGACCTCAAAGTAAGCAAGCTCGCCGTGACCAAGGTAAGCATTGTTGCTTCTTTTATTTCATTCAGAAGGTCTGGGGAGGAGATAAGGGGGTCCTCTCTCCCCCAGATCCGGCCTTATGCGGCTGCCCCAAATTCTTGAACTATGGCGATGAAAGCACAAATTGAAATCAGATAAAGAGCCCTAGGAGATAGAGAGAACATGTCCTCTGATGCATGAACTGCTGCTCTAGGGAACTTTCTGTGCTTTCCTAAATATGCTCCTGGTGGAGTCTTGTTTTTTAAGAAAGCAATTGGGGTAGGAGCCTGCCAGGAAGGGAAAATCACTGAGGGGATTGGTGGTGAGGCAAAGTCCCATTCTTTATTTTTATTCTTCACAGAGCCTTATTATCACTCTAATTCCCTTCATAGACTGAGGGTTTCACTGCCTGCTCCAAGCTAGCCTCTCCCACTTGGCTGTACCATGAGTCTCTGGGGCCCCTTCATCATCTTGGTGCTGCTAACTCTCTGCTCAAAGCAAAAGGCTGCTGCAACAAATCAAGGTGGGTAGAGGCAATTAGTGTCCAAGGAGGAGGTTGGTCAAGGGAAGAGGCCTGGGATCTAAAAGCTGGGAAGATTTCTCTGTCTAGGCAGGGAATTCTCCTTCCCACCCAGTCTTGGCTTTTATTTGCCCCAATTATATGGGTGGGATCTAGGGGAAGAAGGAGTTCTAGAAGGTAAAAATCTCTAGATATTCTTTAGTCTTTGAAGAGGAGATCATATTGCCCCTCCCAGTCACACATTACTACTGTTGGTCTCTTTCCATTTATTTCTTCATCTTGATTTTCTTTGGAAGGAGCAGATGGACATTTAAGGGAGGAAGTTAGCAAGGGAAAACAACTCTCAGTGCAGAGGTAAACAGGATGAAGTAACTCTCAGAGGGGAAGTCACAGAATAGATTGGGAAGCAATATCTACCACAGTGTTGTTGACAAGAAACATACAAAGCATGATGATTCAAGGAGAGTCAAAATGAAGATTTGGGGTAGAATTGCTTAAACCACTGGTGAATTCAGAATGGAGAGAGGGTGATGTAGAACTTATTAGAGGACAACAACAAGGAAATGGAAAAGAGGTTTCTGAGTAGTGGTGGTAGGGTATGTATTTATTCTTCATCTTGCCCAGTGCCTGGGGCTGGGAGCAACATGAGAGGAGTACTCAGGACTGGAGAACATGGTCAGAAATTCAGTGGCTTGGGGTGGAGCTAGTTCTTCTTCAGCATACAAAATATCTAGAATAAAAGGAAGTTTCTATAGGTCATAATGGAAAAGGAGAGAGGAGGAGGAGGATAGAGACAGGAAAGGGAGAGGAGTGGTGGGTAGAGAGATGAGGAAGTGAGAGAAGAAGCTAAGGAAGAGAGTCTTCTCCTTTTTCAGCTTCTTCATTTTCCATATCACATATCCCTCCTTGGTGGAACAAAAATGCTCAGTGCCTTTTAGGTACAATTCTTGTGTCTGGTTATCAGACTTCTATTTTTAAAGGGGGTACATTAGCCTGAGCCTTTCCCCTTTTCTAAAGGGATTCAACAAAATTTAATTTCACTGATTTTGGCAATGTGCAAATCCCCACCAAGCCAGAATGGAAACAGTAACTGCCCTTAGCTGTTCTCTACCAGAGGGTTTCAAGCAGAAACCCAAAGATCAACAAGATTTTAGATAAAAAAATTCTATCAAAATTTTACTTTGCCCTTTTCTGAGAAACTACTACTCTACCTCGCTTTATTCCTGCTTAATGGGCTCTCTATCCTCATGTAGTGCCAAAGAAACTGAACAAATCAGAGATTAGAGACCAATTCAATAGTTTATTAAATAGAGAGAGATATTGGGACCAATGGATCCATGGGTGATGCCAGGGTTGGATGAAACTATCATCTCAAAGAGTCCAGCCCTGAAGTATCAAAGGGCAAGCCTTTTATAGGATAACAAGAACAACGACACAATGGGGGAGATACCTGGGTAGGGATAACCTAATGTGGAGGAGGCCCCTAGGATGACACAATGGAGGGAGGTTACTGATATTCTAATGACATCTAAAATGGATGAACCTTTATCCTGTCAAACATTAAGAAGGAATGTCTATAACCTAAAGATATAAAACCTTTATCTCATCAACCATTTAAGAGGGATTGATTATAGCCTGAGGTTTTGGGGCAGAGCAACTGAGGTAGACCTTTATCTCATCAAACATTAAGAGGGAACTGAGGCAGAATAACTAAATAGGACAATTGGAGAAACTGGGTCACGACCTTAAAAAGGGAACTTTGGCACAACACTCAATTGGGAAGTGGCTTCATTTTGTATTGGTCCCCTGGGAGCTGTGGGGTCTCATATTGGATCACTGTAGGCTTAAAAGCCCAGGAGCTTCCTGGAAGCTGCAGGTTGCCAGCCAGTGTACCTATTAGATCTTTTGGCTTTAATCCATTGCAAAAGACCCCCAACATCACATAGGTACCATAGCTACAACATCTAGGATGCTGAAAATGAAACAGACCACATTTGGAAAGACCAGATCCAACAACCAGCCCCACCCTTCCATTCCTATTTTGGCCAGCAACCGGCCTCCTAATCTGTTCTCTGTCAGACTCTGTGACTTCTAGGGGGTCTCTCCTCTACTGAACCTCCCTCCCATAGCTCTTGGGGCTTTGATGAATGTCTACCCTGAGATGACTTGTCTATTATTTCCACTTCTCCGCTGTTTCTCTTTAGAGTTCTGCAAGGAGGCTGAAGATCAAGGCTCTTGCCGAGCTCTTATCCCTAGATGGTTCTATGACTTTACCACCAGTACATGTAGGCTGTTTATCTATGGAGGCTGTGAAGGCAACAGCAACAACTTCAAAAGCAAAGCTGATTGTCTGCAAACCTGCAGTGGGAAAAGTAAGAGGGAACTCTCTTGACATCTGGATCCAGTCCTCCCCCAGGCTGGGGTAGCCTGAAATACTTCCCCAGTGATATCTTTGTTACTTTGAAATTCCTCCCATATTCCCATTTCTCTAGACTTCTCAAACTACCCTTTAAAATGCAGATACTCTAGGAAGGCCAAAACTATCAGAATCATTCACATATTAGTGTAAATTCTTTTCATCAGAGATCTTTCTCTGTCAAAGGGCAAAGGTGATTTAAAACTCTGGGATATTGCTCTGATACTTCAGGCCTGAGTGTAGGTTATGGGAAACAAAGAAACAAGAGGCTAGAGTCACAGAAACAGGAGTAAGAGTCAGATCAGGACAAATTTGGGCTGTCTTACATCTGAAAGGATTTGTTGATTCCTACTGTGTACATGGCACTGAGTATCCCAATAGTCCCAAGGAAGACCCTTTGATGGGAGAGCTGTGGATGACTTCCTTATTGGGCACAGGAAATGGAAAGGGGAGATGGAGGTTTCTTAGTAAGAATGATAGAAAATGCCCAGAACTGCTCAGGATCAGAGGTGGGAAGTGGGGGGTAGTGATATAGCATGAGAGGAAAGGGTGGTGAAGGATTTCCAGAGGGAGATAATTGTCTACCAGTATGAGTTCCACTTGGTCTAGGGCAACGATTCCCTCAGTCTGTAGTTCTTACTGGGCATTGTTTCCTCCCAATTTCTGATCCTGTTAATCTCTTTTTCTGTTCCCACTCTCTAAAAGACTTTCTGAAATAAAGTGATTTATCTCCTAGTCAAGTATTTTGTGAATTAATTCATCAGCATTAAGTCATCAAACTCTATACCTATGGAGGATTTAGAATTCAAGTGTTGGTAAGAACCTCAGGTGTCATATATAACCCATACCCAAAAAAAGAAAAACTTTCCACATACTCATATTACTATCCATCTTTTCCTTGAAGACCTCTGATAAGAGAAAACTCACAAATAATAGCTAACATTTATACAATGCTTACTAAGTTCCAAGCACTGTGCTAAGTGCTTTATTATCCTCATTGGATTCTCACAACAGCCTTGGGAGACACTTGTTATTTTTTATCCCCATTTTAAATATGAAGAAACTGAGGTAAACAGAATTTAAACGATTTATTTTGGTTCATATAGCTACTTAATGTCAGAGGTCAAATATAAACTCAGATGTTTCTGACTCTAAGTCCAAAACTCTATCCACTGTACCAACGAGCTGATTCTACTTTTGGGCAGCTGTAATTGTCCTGAAAATTTTTCTTGTGTAGTCTTTGTAATCTATGATGAGCCTTATTCCTACTCCCGCCTTCACAGTCGATTTTAAAACAAGCCTCAAGGATCTAGAGTTATTTTCTAATGTCACTGGCTTGACAGTGGTGATAACCCTCTAAGGTTATCACTTGAAAGTCAATTTGGTCTGTCAGACTTAAGTGGCTTTTAGAAAAGAATATACGCACTGAGGTATGTAAGAAGAACAATTGGTATAAAACCACTTTCATTGCACACTTTCCCTAAAGTATATACAAAATCCAAGGGAAAAAGGACTCAATATTGGAGAGCATATGTGGTAGAATCATCTTGCCCTTGAAGAGCTATGTCCATCAGAATTGATCATTGTATAATCTAGCTGTTGCTGTGTACAATGTACTCCTAGTTCTGCTCACTTCACTAAGTCCCAGTTCATGTAAGTCTCTCCAGCCTCTATGAAATCATCGCGCTGATCTTTTCTTATAGAATAATAATGGAATGAGAAATCCCTAGAGATTTGTCCATGTTTCTATGATGCCCAACATTTTAAAGGGGATAGATGAAATGATTATCATATTTTTCAAGTCATATGAAATGAAGAAATATTTAACTAGAGAAGTACAGAATGAAAGACGTCTATCTAGAGAGCGATTTATCTAAAGAAGATCTGGGGGTTCTAGTGGAAGCCAATATCATAACTATGTGTGTGACATAGCAACCAAAAAAAACCCCAAACAAACCCTGATACAAACATATCCTATTGGAGGCATAGTGTTTAGGAGGGCTCTGATTAGTCCTGGTCAGGTCTCCCTTAGGATAGTTTGATCAGTTCTGAGCAGTTCAAGTAAGACATTGACTTACTGGAACATGTTTAGAGAAAGGGACCAAATTTGACAACAAAAGGTAATGAGTAAAAATGATCCCAACAAATTTTATTTGCTTCTTTGTCTCCTGATGTTTTTTTCCCCTCCACATATGTTATTGTATTTTGCTGCTGCTGCTACTACTACCATCACTATCATCAACACCAACATTACTACTACTACTGATGCTATTATTATTACTGTTACTACTACTACTACTACTTTACTATTACTACTACTACTACTACCACTACTACTACAACTACTACTACTACTACTACTACTACTACTACTACTACTACTACTACTACTACAACTATTACTACCGGCACTACTACTACAGCTACTACAACTATTACTACTACTACTACTACAGCTACTGCTGATACTTCTACTACTACTACCATTACCCCCATTAACACTAGCATTATTAGCATTTATCATCCATGAACCAGATGGGGGCCCTACTCACTGGTCTCACCTATGCATTTAATTAATCTAGATCCCTACCAGTAGGGGATTCTAAGAAGTCTGGAGAAAAATCTCTTTGCACCACACAGAGCTCTCCAATTCTTCAGTAAATTTCTACAAAATCATGGGGAATTCCAGATAGAGGTCTGAATCCATCTGATGACAGAACAAGCAGACTACTTTGAAAAAGAAAAACAAACTCATATGAATCCCAAACACATGTACATCATTTCCCAAAGAGATTAAACATTTGGGGCTGTTTGTATTCCACCTCTCTGAAACTCGGTCAAGAAGCGCTCTCTCCCTTAAAAGTCCTGAGCTTTGCACTCATCCTCTCAGAAAAACCCTTGCTTCAAGACTCACAGAATCCAAATTCATCCAGGCAGTGTCCTAGCCCCCAAAGAAGAGGGTTTGATGTTTTTAAATCTGTGTCTTGTTGCATCTTCACTGTGGAATTGTTAGGAAAATCTCTAAAACTAAACCTTGAAATGTCATTTTTTGGGTGGCTTTTGCCTAATGTTTTTCTTACAAGAGATTAAGTTGTTTTCAGCATTTCTTCTGGGCAGCTGACCTTCTAAGGTCCGTTCCTTAACATAATCAACTCTCAGTTTCCAAGGCCAGGTCCCAGAAGCTGTCTTGGATTTTGGGTGACATTCTTTTGGCGTTTGTGTTTTTCTGAAGTGTATGTCTCTGTTCGAGCACGAACACCTCAGTATGCTGAAGGATTTGCTCTTTTATATATTGACAGAAAGAGCATGATCGATTCTTTCTGAAATCCAGGAAATGTCTCCTTCGAGCTTTCTATTGCTTTCATTAAATGGCCAAGACCAGGCTCTTTATTCCTTTGAGGACGATTAAAGAACTTAATCAGGTCTTGTTGGGGAAACTTCTTAAGGTCTCCTTTCTACCATTCAATCCTATCTGAGTCAGCTGTGGCTCCTTCGGCTGACGTGGGGAGGACTCTCCCTTACACCTAAAACAGCTCCTCACCATCATCATAATCTTCCCAAATAATAAAGCTTTCTTTTGGGAGCAGTTAAATAGAGACTTCATTTCTCCCTTAGGCGATCCTCAAGCTGAGGATCTATCCATGAAGTCCAGTTCTCTTATATAGAGGGCTGAAACTCGTTGCACTGAGGACCGTTCAAGCACTTAGGGCTAATTACTGATTGGACAATACTCTATGGGCATGTGCTTGGAAAATGGTCCTTCCCACTATCCTGTGCTGGCTCAATGATTGGTGTATTCAGAGGATTGTAAGAGAGACTGGCGGTGGAGTAAGACGAGTCAGAGTCACAATTTGGCCATAGATGAGGGAGAAGACGGTCGTGGAGATTCTGCTTCCATCCCATTCAATCCTGTGTCTAAAGACCAACAATAAAGATTAAGGACTTTTGCTTATCCTGACTCTGGCTGATTCTGGGGTGACCTGGGTACTAGCGTGGTCATCACACTCTTGATCAGCCAGACATGGAGAATCCAATTGGTTAACGATGCTGTTCTCCTTTGAGAAGCCACTATTGGATCACCTGTGAGGCAACATGCTCAGGAACTCTCAAGTTCATGGAGTGGGTGCCTAGATTTCAAGGCTCGAAATGCTTATTTAGAAACAGAAAACAGGAAAGTTAGCTGAGGACCAGACACTCATTTAGGTAATAGAGTCAGCATTGCTGTGGAGGGGAGAGGATTTCTTTTCCCTTACTGGAAACATAAGCGAGAGCTGACAGATTCCCAATGAACACATTCAAAAGAGAGAATGGGAGAGTTTTTCTGTTTTTTTCTTTTTAATAGCCTCCTGAAAAGGCAGCTCTTCTTGGCTCTGGAGTCAGATGTTTTCGTCACACATCCGAAGTCACAGGGACTGAGGAACCAATCAGAAATTTCTGGTCACTGGTCTTTTTAAAAATTTTTATTTACATTTTTTTTTTAAGGCAATCAGGTTAAATGACTTGTCCAAGATTACATGGCTAGTAACAAACATTTTTAAGCAAAGGCTAAAACTCATGCCCAGCTCCATGAGATATGTTTCAGTCTTATTCCATCTACATATAATCAGAATGTATATTGCCGTAAAATATGTTTCGATCATAGATTTTTTGTTTCTTCCCTACTTTGGGCAGAAGATGGCAATTAGATGGTGCAGGGGATAGAGTACCAAGCCTGGAGTCAGGCTGACTCATCTTCCTGAGTTCAAATATAGCCTCTGACATTTCCAATCACGTGACCCCAGGTAAGTCACTTCCCTCATTTGCCTCAGTTTTCTCATTTGTAAATGAGCTGAAGAAGGAAATGATAAAACCAATCCAGTATCTCTGCCAAGAGAATTCAAAATGGGGTCACGAAGAGTCAGACTTGAATGAAAAATGACTGAAAAATTGTACTTTGGGCAGAAGTTTAATTTATGTCATAATATTTGTGAAATAGAATCACATAATTATATGATAGTGATATAAAATTATAACTATTATGACAAATTATAAACACATAAATAATTAGCCAAAGAATTGGAATTGGAATGCAGATTTTCTGGCCCCAAATTCAATATTCTTTCCAATATCATGTTTATTTTCCAAAGCTATTGGAAGGAAATTTCCTTATGTCTTCCTCCAGCTGCCAGTAGCTTATGTTGAGTCAAGCCTTTTGTTCCACCTTCTTTTCTCTTGGATCAACTCAGAGAAAGTCCCAAATCAATCAATCAATTAACATTCATTAAATTCCTACTATGTGTCAGATATTGTCTAAGTGAATTTTAAAATAAACAATTCTTGTTGGAGATCTATCCAAACAGTTCCTGAACATGGATCTGGAGGGGAAAGAATAAGAGCATCTCTGTCTAGGAGCAGGAACCCTGATTGTTTTTCTCAATTTTAGGAGTATAGTGATTAATACTTTATTTCCATTTATTAGCTTTCAAAAAGGGATATTTGCTTTAAAAGTAGAGCAAGAGCAAACATACAGACGTTTCCCCCAGCATTTGGGGGCCATAATCCCCCTTCTACTACCTTAGTGTCTGAAGAGGGGAATATGCTCACAGCTTAATTCAATTCCTACATGGTGTTAGTCCCATTAAGATCAAGTCCTAGAGCCTCACTGGTGGGGTTTTCTGCACCCTTGTTTCTCAGAGTTTTGCTACTGTTAAGACTATCATATCTGGCCTAGCACTCTGGGTTCTGATATCCCCAAGGCTCTTGATTCTGGGAAGAACTCTACTTTTTGCATCTGAAACTGGAAAGAAAAATTTATCAGGCCCAAACTTCAACCAGGGCCCATGACCTAAGGGGAGGAGGGACAAACGGTCCCCAGTTTCTTCCCATTATGATATGTGTTGGCTGCTGTGTATAAAAGAATCCACTATCCTTAGTATTCCAGAAATAGGAAGACTAAGATTGGGCAGGGAGTTTTAAAGATGTGAATAATTGTAGCTATATGACCAATGGGAAGAGACTGCTCTCAAAAGTCGATAGGCTGTTGCACAGGAGGCCAATGCAGAATGTTCATACATGTTCTAGTTCTCCCTTCTCTCAGGAGTAGGTCTCCAAAGTTTCTCTTGTGGATAATTCTATCTTTGGTATTTGGACATGTGCCAAATCTTTACACTTTTAATTTTTTAAAATGTTTATCTGAGGAGGGGAAGTAAATGGAAAATAAATAATAGTTGCTAATTGGAAAATATTGGGGCAGCTAGGTGGTGCAGTGGATAGAACACCATCCCCGAAGTCAGGAAGACCTGAGTTCAAATCTGACCTCAGACACTTAATACATCTTAACTGTGTGACCCTGGCCAAGTCACTTAATCCCAATTGCCTCAGCAAAAATATAATAATAATAAAATAAAAAGACATGCACACACATTTATGTGTGAATGTTTTTATATATATAATATATGTTTATATATAAATACACAGTATATTATATGTAATTATATTATGCACAATATGTATGATATAGTTATATATTATATATAACATTATATAATTATATACTATATATAATATACTATATATTACACATAATGTGTAATTATATATAATATACATAATATAATATGTATGTATAACTATAAATATGTGAAATATATTTTATAAAAATTTACATATATAGGTACATAGAGACAAAAAAAAAAAAAAGACCTAAAGCAGCTTGAGTTTTGAGCACCATCTGGTGGTCTAGGCAGAGACTACACCTGAGCAACAACTCCAGAACTACCTTTGTGTGTGTGTGTGTGTGTGTGTGTGTGTGTGTGTGTGTGTGTGTGTGTGCTGACATAAACAGGTGTATCTGCTGATGCTGCTTCTCCTTCCCTTTTATCTCTGCAAGGAGTGAGCCCCACATGAGAATCAGGGGGCTAACAAAAATAATCCATCTTGTGCAAACTGACTTTCAAAAAGTGGTTCTAGCCCAATTACTTCCCTGGATTCACTACACTAGACTTGGTGAATTGACTTCCACTCTTGTCTTATAACTGGTGTCTGGAGATCAGCTATCAACTCAATTTATTCAATTTATTAAGCATCTATCCAATTTCACACCCTGTGCTAAGCACAGAAGACCCAGAAAAAAAAAATGAAATAAGCCCTGTCCTCAAGGAGTTTATGTTCTATTATGGGAAAGCAACATATACATACTGGATTAGGGATAGAGTTTCGGTATTCATTGATAAAAGAATAAGAGAAGCTGGGATTGGCCAATTAGAACTTAGTTCTTGTGAACATGTACAGCATACTTGATTATGCAATTCCTAAATGATCTCCAAGGCATGTTTTTCTGGTTGATTATTTTTCTGGTTTATAGTGAAGAAATAGACTTCTGGTTCTTCTAAGTACAACTAAGCATACATTGCAAAGGTTTGGGGAGAGAGATCGCAGGCATTTGTCTCCACCAGGTGACCAACCCACAGTTTTGATTATAGCATTTGTTTATTTAGTTGACTTTGTTCTTTCCTGATTTTAAGTAAGGCTGAGACCAGGGAAGTTTGAGAAATGAGAGAAGAGGAGAGTGAGCTACTAGAGACCTGGGAAATGGGGATTTGGGGAAAAGCTGATTCAGCAGGAAGAATAAAAGTCCCCAGTAACTTCCCTGCCCCAGAACATTATCAGTAACATTTTATTTTTCCAGTTACATGTAAGGATAGTTTTCAACATTTATTTTTGTAAGATTTTGAGTTCCAATTTGGTCTCCTTCCTTCCCTTCTCTCCCCCCAACCCCAAGACAGCAATTAATCTGATAAGTTATACACGTGCAATCATTTTAAACACATTTCCATGTTTGTCAAGTTGTGAAAGAAAAATCAGAACAAAAAGGGAAAAAACCACAAGAAAGAAAAAACAAGCAAAGAAATAGACAAAAAAGGTGAAAATAGGATGCTAAGATCCGCATTTAGTCTTCAATGTTCTCCCTCTGAATGCAGATGGCATTTTCGATTCCAAGTCTATTGGAATTATCTCAGATCACTGTATTGCTGAGAACAGTTAAGTCTATCATAGTTGATCATCACATAATCTTACTGTTCCAAGTAACCTTCCTTATCCATCATAGAAATGGGTTAAAGGTAGCCAGGAGGAAATGACTCATAGTCCAGTGTTTTTTTCACTACAATAATCTCTTTTGCATCGAATCATGAAAGGCGGAGGTGGGAGATGGCACGCCAGCAGAAGAAGTTTTCTGTATGGAGATGATGTATATGACTGAAGCCCCCACTGGTGACATCCTCCTTCTATTAGGTATAAATGACTAGTGTCTCAGTTCCAAATGACAACTTAACATCAATTAACTTTCACAATGGAATATATGAGATATAACAGTAACAAAGAGCAGGTAGGTGATATAATGGATAGAGCACTGGGGTTAGAGTCAGGAAGAATTATATTCCTGAGTTCAAATCAGTCTTCTAGCTGTGTGACCTTGGGCAAATCACTTAACCCTGTTTGTCTCAGTTTTCTCATCTGTGAAGTGAGCCAGAGAAGGAAATGGCAAACCACTCTGGTGTCTATATCTTTTTTTTTTTTAAATTTTATTTTATTTAATAATAACTTTGTATTGACAGAATCCATGCCAGGATAATTTTTATACAACATTATCCCTTGCAATCGCTTATGTTTCGTTTTTTCCCCTCCCTCCCTCCCTCCACCCCCCCCCCCCCAAGATGGCAAGCAGTCCTATATATGTTAAATATGTTGCAGTATATCCTAGATACAATACATATTTGCAGAACCAAACAGTTCTCCCGCTACACAGGGAGAATTGGATTCAGAAGGTAAAAATAACTCGGGAAGAAAATCAAAAATGCAAATAGTTCACATTCATTTCCCAGTATTCCTTCTTTGGGTGTAGCGTTTCTGTCCATCATTTATCCATTGAAACTCAGTTAAGTCTCTTTGTCATAGAAATTCTGGTGTCTATGTCAAGAAAACCTCAGTTGGATTTATGAAGAGCCGGACACAACTGATAAATGACTACCAACATTTCCCAACAACACCTTGAGGGTATAGGTTTCCTTTTATCATCTTGGTCTCTAGAATGGTCCAAGGTTTAATATGATTTCTACATTGAACATCAAGTTCATGACTGAATGTAATATTGTTACTGAATGAATCCTTGTCTCAGCTACCTTTGGGTTGAATCTCAAAGGTCACCCCCAACATCACTTTTTACTCCTCAGAATACTGATGCTCTAATAGGCTCTAATTCCTAGATTCCTGGACTCCTGGAATATTGAATTCCAAATTTTTGGATTTTTAGACTCTTGGACTTCTGGAGATTCACTTTCGTGATCTCTCAAAATTCACAAGGCTAGAGCTTGCGGACTAATCTCCTTCACTTAAAATAGAAGAGCAAATAAGGCAAAAGACCAAGGTCCATTTATATGGGGCTCCATGTTGGTTTCTTAAGATAAAAGGCTCAAGGGGCAGCTAGGTGGCACAGAGAGCAGAGCACCAGCCCAACACTTCCTAGCTGTGTGACCCTGGGCAAGTCACTTAGCCCCAATTACCTTAGCAAAAAAGCAAATTCATGATCCAAGATTTCAAAGGATATGTTATCATAACTTTCCTGGAAATAGGCTCTCCGGTCTTTTCCACACAGAAAAGCCAAGTCCGAGGTATTCTGACATGTTCCAGATCCTTATGAGGCAGCTAAGGAGCACCATAGTGATAGAGCATTGAAACCAAAAGAAAGAGACCTGAGTTCAAATGTGACTGTTGATATTAGTTGTGTGATCTTTGTGTGCCTCAGTTTCTTTAACCATAAAATGGGGATAATGATAGCACCTGTCTAATAGGGATGTTGTAAGTATCAAATAGCTGAAAAGTATTGTTCACATAGTTGACATTTAATAAAAAACTTATTCCCTCCCTCTCCTCTTCATTAAATTTGTCAAAATGATCTTTAAAAAAAATTAATTTACTGGAAACTTTGTAAAAATCTCAGAGAGAAGTGGAGGACAGTAGCTCCTACCACCCAAGTTCCATGCACAAGAACTTGTCCCTTCTCCCCTAATCTTCTCTTTCTACTACTTTATCCCCCAACATTCCAATGGCTCCTAGGTGGTTCTCTTTCACCCTACCCCAAATGTGGGCATTTCAACACTTGGAATGCCTTGACTGCCCCTCCTCTGCTAGAAATATGATGAGAGAAATGACTTGTTATGATGTTTTTGGGGTAAAACCCAATGCCTTCCGGGAATAACTAAAAAGGCATATAGAAAACTATCTTTATACCCTTTGATTCAGCAGCATTTCTACTGGGCTTTTATCTCAGAGATTTTAAAGGAGGGAAAGGGACCCACATGTGCAAAAATCTTTGTGGCAGCCCTTTTTGTAGTGGCCAGAAACTGGAAACTGAGTGGATGCCCATCAGTTGGAGAATGGTTGAATAAGTTATGGTATGTGAATTTATGGAATATTATTGTTCTATAAGAAACGACCAGCAGGAGGATTTCAGAGAGGCCTGGAAAAACTAATAGGAACTGATGCTGAGTAAAGTGAGCAGAACCAGGAGATCATTGTATATGGCAACAAGAAGATTATACGGTGATCAATTCTGATGGATGTGGTTCTCTTCAACAATGAGAGGATTCAGACCAGTTCCAATGATCTTATGATGAAGAGAGCCATTTTCACACACAGAGAGGATTTGTGGGAACTGAGGGTGGGACTTCCGGTTAAGATGGCGGAGAGGAGGCTCACAGTTGCATAAGCTCCGCGCTTTCTCTCACTATCCACTTCATTACAAGCCTCTGAATCAATGCTTGACTGAAAAAAACCCACAAATAGTTACCAAGAGAAGCCATCCTTGAGATCCGCCAAGAAAGGTCTGTCTTTACTGGAGGGCTGGGGCGGTTTTAGATCGGGCGCAGGCGGCGGGCAGCGGCAGTGAGGGCACAGGAGCAGACTGGAGAGGGGGTGGAGAGTGATCGTAGCCGTTTTTGCGGGGAGAGCTTCGCTACAGGTTTGGATACTTTCCTCCGGCAGCAAGTCAACAGCCCAGCAGAGAAGCTAAAAACACCGGGGCTGAAGAATACAACCCCAAACAGCTGGAGTCTCTCAGGACCTGGCCGCCCCCCCCTTCCCCCCCCCTCAGTGACTCAGCACGCTCTGGGATCTCAGAGCGCAGGCGCAGCACAGTCCTGCTAGTGCCTCACTGCTGCCCCCTGCAGTCTGTAGAGGAAGCTCGATAACACACCCAGCCCCCCCCCAAAGAAAGACTCCAGTTTTTTCTGTTTTTCTTGGTAGTTTGTCTCTGATTAATAGACAGAATGAGCAAGAAGCTGAAGAGGACTTTAACCCTTGACAGCTTCTATACAGATAGAGAGCAGACTCTAAATCCTGAGGAGACTAAAAACAGACAGTCCCCAGGTGAATCCCCAAAGGAGGAGATTGTCTGTTCCTCAGCACAGATGAACCTCATAGAAGTGATTAAAAAGGCTCTCACAAGGGAGCTAGAAGAAAAATGGGGAAAGCAGAGTGAGGCTTGGCAAAAGGAGAGGGAGGCTTGGGAAAAGGAGAGGGAGGCTTGGCAAAAGAGCCTGGAGAAAGTTAAAGAGAGAGTGGATAAAGAAGTAAAATCCTTGAAAAATAGGATTAGTGAACTGGAAACAGAAAACAGCTCTCTAAAAAACAAAATTGGCGAAATGGAAAAAAATTCCACAGAACAAAAGAACTCAATTGGACAATTAGAGAAAGATTTTAAAAAAGTGAGTGAAGAGAATACTTCACTGAAAATCAGAATTGAACAAGTGGAATTGAATGACTCGAGGAGACAAGAAGAATCAGTCAAGCAAATCCAAAAAAATCAAACAATGGAGAAAAATGTGAAATACCTTCTGGGGAAGACAACAGACCTGGAAAACAGATCCAGGAGAGACAATCTGAGAATCATTGGACTCCCAGAAAAACATGATGAAAAAAAGAGCCTGGACACTGTCTTCCAGGAAATTATCAAAGAGAACTGCCCAGAAGTCATAGGAACAGAGGAAAAAATAAACATTGAAAGGATTCATCGATCACCACTGAAAGGGATCCTAAAATCAAAACACCAAGGAATATAGTGGCCAAATGCCAGAACCCTCAGGTGAAAGGAACTGAGGGTGGACCACAACATACTGATTTCATTTTTTTTTGTTGTTGTTTGCTTGCATTTTGTTTTCTTTCTCTTTTTTCCCTTTTTGATCTGATATTTCTTGTGTTGCACGATATTTGTGAAAATATGTATAGAAGAATTGCATATATTTAACATATATTGAATTACTTGCCATCTAGGAGAGGGGGTGGGGAGGAGGGAGAGAAAAAATTTGGAACACATAATTTTGCAAAGATGGATGTTGAAAATTATCCATGTATATGTTTTGAAAATCAAAAGCTTAATTAAAAAAAAAGAAAACTATCTTTATACCCTTTGATTCAGCAGCATTTCTACTGGGCTTTTATCTCAGAGATTTTAAAGGAGGGAAAGGGACCCACATGTGCAAAAATCTTTGTGGCAGCCCTTTTTGTAGTGGCCAGAAACTGGAAACTGAGTGGATGCCCATCAGTTGGAGAATGGTTGAATAAGTTATGGTATGTGAATTTATGGAATATTATTGTTCTATAAGAAACGACCAGCAGGAGGATTTCAGAGAGGCCTGGAAAAATTTATAGGAACTGATGCTGAGTAAAGTGAGCAGAACCAGGAGATCATTGTATATGGCAACAAGAAGATTATACGGTGATCAATTCTGATGGATGTGGTTCTCTTCAACAATGAGAGGATTCAGACCAGTTCCAATGATCTTATGATGAAGAGAGCCATTTTCACACACAGAGAGGATTTGTGGGAACTGAGGGTGGACCACAACATACTGATTTCATTTTTTTTGTTGTTGTTTGCTTGCATTTTGTTTTCTTTCTCTTTTTTCCCTTTTTGATCTGATATTTCTTGTGTTGCACGGTATTTGTGAAAATATGTATAGAAGAATTGCATATATTTAACATATATTGAATTACTTGCCATCTAGGAGAGGGGGTGGAGAGGAGGGAGAGAAAAAATTTGGAACACATAATTTTGCAAAGATGGATGTTGAAAATTATCCATGTATATGTTTTGAAAATCAAAAGCTTAATTAAAAAAAAAGAAAACTATCCTTGAAATATCACTCAAATAAGAAACCAAATTAAGGAAAAAAGTTCAAACAGATTTCTCAGGCTTACAAAATGTTTTCTGATGCAAAAAAGAAGAGACTTATATGCAAAAGTAGAGAACAAGTATCAAAGAAGGTGGTTCTGGTGGTGGCTTTGATTCTCTAGGGATATCTTTGATATGGTTTTTGGAGGAGGTAGAAGAATAAAAATGGAACAGAGAGGGAAAAATGTTTTTCGTCACTTGCTGGTGACCTTGGGAGGTTTTTTTTTTTTTTTTGTGTGTGTTTTTTGAGAGGTGATTGTGTTTAAATGACTTACCCAGAGTCACACAACTAGTAAGCAAGTAATGTGGAATTTGAACTCAGATCATCCTGACTTCAGGGCTGTTGCCATCTAGCAGCTCCAGAAGATTTATATAATGGTATAATGAGAAAACTGGCTTTGTAAAAGAATGTAATTTGTGATAAATGTGAAGGACAGGATGACAAGAAAGGAGTTGTAAAGATACAGTGCAAATTGCAAATAAGAATTCATCAGATAGGACCTAGAATGGTTCTACAAATTCAATTGGTTTGCATGGAATGTCAAGGGCATGGAAAACAAATCAGACCTAAAGATAGTAATGGAAGGAAAACTATTGAGAGAAGAAGATTCTGGAAATTCACATTCTCAAAGGTATGAAAAATGGTCAGAAGGTAACATTCCATGGTGAAGATGATCAGGAGTCAATCCTGGAGCCAGGAGATATTATCATTGTTTTAGATCAGAAGGACAATACTATTTAACTTTTCTGTGTTTAGGAATATTCAGTTGGTTGAAGCATGGTGTGCCTTTCAGAATCCAATAACAACTCTTCATAATAAAACTACAGTCACTACTTTGAAATACCTCAGTTTCCCTGAATTGTAATACCTCAGTTTCCCTGAATTAATATGCTATTGTCTACCCTCCTCCCCTCCTGATCATTGGGACTGAGATAATTAGGGTTGCGGAGCTCTGGCCATCCTGGCATTCTAAGGAGTCAAAAAACTTCAGATGGCTTATCTCAAATATCTAGATGGCACTCTCTATCTCTCCTGATCCAGATTTCCTATCTTCTGCTTGACCACCTTCTTCACTCCCAACTCATCAGAATTTATGGTCCTTTATGAAATTATGACTTACTAGATGTTTCTTCCCCCCTTGCCTTTGCTTCCCTGATAGTTGGAGCCCTATAAAAGTTTTTGGAATTAATTACTAGATGCTGGGTGTTTTGAGACAGAAGTCCCATCCAGCCGACAAGTCTAAACTCTCCACTACTAAAATATTAAAAACTCTAATCTCTGTCTTGCCTCAGTTTCTCCAGCATTACAACTTCTCATCCTGGTCAGATTATTAAACATGGAGAATCAAATGTGTGCTGAATGTAGGCATGCCAATTTATCTTTGGCCTTATGAAAAAGAAATTCTGATCATTGAATTTAAACTTCCCAGAGAATGAATTTCTTTCATCAGATAAGCTATCTTTGTTGGAAAAGTCACTGCCTGAAAGAAAAATGTAGAGAAGACTGAAGATATGGATCAGGTGGAACTGGTGGTCTTTGACCCACCTCAACAAAGAAAACACCATTACAATGAAAACATTTTTGAGGATTATGAGCATCAATCCAGAGACTTGGTTCAGTGAATAATCTTCACTGTAATGCAATAGTGAATGAGTGAAGGACTATAATCACCATAATACACCCACTACTAGCTATTCTTTTTTGTTGTTGTAATATTCAATTATAGTTATGTTTTAAAAAGTTAATAAAATCAGTAATATAAAATTTATTTTATTTCTTTAAAGCTCAGACTTAATTTTTTTTTCACTTCAAAATTCTCCCCCTTCCCTTCCCCTATCCAATAATTTGGCAAGAAAAACAAAAACCCATTACAAATATGTACAGTCATGCAAAACAAATTTTCATATGAGTCATGTTCCCTCCAAAAAAGAAAAAAAAAGGAGGTGGGGGAGATTCATCTATCTATACTTTTGAGTGAATCCTTTATCTATCTGTTGCTAGCATGTTTCATTATGAGTTCCTTAGAATTGTGGGGTGGAACATTGTATTGGTCAGAGTTACTAAGTCTTTCATAACTGATTTAAAAAAAAAACTATATTGCTGTTACTTTGTGGATTGTCCTCCTGTGCTCATTTTGTTTTACTTTGCATCAGTTCACATAGATTTTCCAGGTTTTTTGAAACCTTTCCCATTATCATTTCTTATTACTTAGTGTATATTGCAATTTATCTAGTCATTTTCAAATTGATGGACTTTCCCTTGGTTACTAATTATTTGTTACCATAATGTAATTGTGTTCATGTAGTGCCTATGTCTGTATTGGCAGGTAAACTTCCAAATGTTTCATATTGTTTGTAGTTTTTTAAATGAAATTTCTTTTTATCTCTTCTTGCTGGATTTTGTTCATAAATAAATGCCTAGGATTTGTAAAGATGATCTTTTTGAACTTAAGTATAATATTTTATTTATACTTATTACATTTCATTTAATTAGGTCCAGTCCAATGCTCTTACCTGCCAAGATGTTTTAGGCTCATAGACTTATTTTTTATTTTATCTATTCCCATTATATTTTTTTCCATCTCATTTCATTTCATTCCAGTTCATTGTACCTCATCTCATGTGATCTAGTTGTGTTTCCTCTCTAACCCAACCTGTTCTACACCATTCCATTCCATTTTATTCAATTTTCTTCCTAACCAGGGTCGGTTAGATACTGGTGGTCACTGAAGAGTGAGATGTTAAAATTTAACTGGAGGGCAGGAGTAAGAACTGGCAAATCCAGTTGATTTTTCCTAAATGAAAGGAAGGAGCAGTGGACTTAGGGAATTTATTGTTTAATAAGTTCTTTTTTCAATGCAAGTTTCAAAAAATTTTTAATTTCATATTATTTGATATATATATATATTAAAGTTTTGGGTCTTGACTTTTTCATTTAGTACATTAGTTATTTTCATCTTTGTGTTATTACAATGATGAAAAGGATAAGAGAGGAACCTTGTAGAAATCAGGAGGTTTTGATTCTGGCAGATGCTTAGTTACTGGATGTTTGAAGGTCTGTGTTGAGTTAGGAACTTGTAGCATAATCTTGTTGTATGCTCAGCAATTGATCATAGATTATGTGGCATTATGTAGTTGCCTGGAATTTTTTGGTTATACATGTACATTATATACATACAAAAACCAAACAAACAAACAAACATAGCATGTGTTGGTTTACATTCACTCTCCGTAGTTCTTTCTTTGGATGTGGATGGCATTTTCCATCCAAAGTTTATTGGGATTGTCTTGCATCACTGAAGCACTGAGAAGAACCAAGTCTGTCATAGTTGATCATTGTACATTCTTGCTGCTGCTGTGTGTAATGTTTTCATGATTCTTCTTGTTACGTTCAGCATCAGTTCATGTAAATCTTTCCAGGTCTTTATAAATCAGTCTGTTCATCATTTTTTAACAGAACAATAATATTCAATCATTTTCATTTACCATAACTTATTCATCCATTCTCCAATTGATGGGCATCTACTCAATTTCCAATTCTTTGCCACCCTAAAAAGAGCTATTACAAACATTTTTGCACATAGTGAGTACTTTTCTCTCTTTTGTGATTTCTTTGAGATACAGACCCAGTAGAGACACTGCTGGATCAAAGAGTATGCACAGTTTTATAGTCCTTTGGGCGTAGTTCCTAATTACTCTCCAGAATGGCTGGATCATTTCAAAACTCCACCAATAATGTATTAGTGTCCCAATTTTCCCACTTCCCCATCCAACATTTATTGTTATATTTTCCTGTCATCTTAATCTGAGAGATGTGAGATGGTACTTCAGAGCTGTTTTCATTTGCATTTCTCTAATCAATAGTGATTTGGAACATTTTTTCATATGACTATAAATGGTTTTAATTTCTTCATCTGAAAATTGTCTGTTGATATCCTCTGACCATTTATCAATTGAGAATGACTTGTAATCTTGTAAATTTGACCTCACTTCTTTATATATTTTAGAAATGAGGCCTTTATCAGAAACACTGGCTGAAGAAGACCTAGATTGAGATACTTATTATTATGTCACTATGTGACCCTTGGCAAGTCACGTGGGCTCTTTTTGTCTCACTTTCCTCTACTCTAAAATAAGAAGTTTGGACTTTCTATTCTCCAACTCTCTTCTTGTTTTAAATCTTTGATCCTATAATTATTTATGCTTATGGGGGGAGAGGCAGTTTCCATTAGATCAATAAGATCATGTAATATAAGAGAAAAGAAGAACCTAGGCTGGGAAATGATTGGATCTAGATGAAGGTTTCCAAAAAAAAAATGGATTTCTATGTGGGGCTCATCAAAGGTGGATCAATCTAGGCTCTGAAACTGAGCTATAAGCTATATGCTCAAACCCCCTCATCCACAGATGCTGCCATATTCCATGAAAAGGAATACAGATTTAACCTGTGGGAAAGTAATATTATTGCTTTAAACATGACAGATAAGAAATTATTGCCATTAACAAGTCATTCAGAGGACTTGGGTTGGAGATAAGAGATTTTATCTCCCAGATCTAGCCCCATGTAGGAGCCCCAAACTCTTGGAATGTGGCAAGAAATGCACAATTTTAGATCAGATAAATACCCCAAAGAGGTAGATAGACCATGTTCTCTGATATCCATGCTATTCCAAGGGACTATGTGTTCTCTTTCATGCACTCCTGGGTTGGGGGGAGGCAGGTCTTGTTCTTTAGGAAGCAGTAGGGGAATAGGGGCCCTTGCCAAGAAGGAAAATTACATGTTAATGATACAAATCCCTTTCTCTGTCTTTTCTTATTCTAAAGCTATCCTAAATCTTCTAGTTGGCAATCAGATTTCTCACGGGTTTGAGAGAACCTTCTCCAGGCTAACCTCTTCAACTGAGAAGCGCAATGATACTCTGAGTTTCCTTTACCTTTTTGTTAATGTTGTTTATCTACTGCTCCAGACTGAAGGTTACTACGACAAAACTGGGTAGGTCTGTAGGGAACTGGAGGCTGAGGAGAATTTCAGTCATGGGGAGGGGCCTGCTTGAGCCTATAGGTTAGATTCCCAGAAAAATTTGTCTTTCCATATGGAGTATTGGGGACAACTAAGTGGCACAGTGGAGAGAGTGTCTGGCTGGAGTCAGGAGGACTTCTCTTCCTGGACTCATCAAATCTGGCCTCAGACACTTACTAGTTGTATGATCTTGGAAAAGTAACTTAATCCTGTACATCCGAATTTCCTTATCTGTAAAGTGAGCCCCAAAGAGTAAGCCACTCCAATATCTTTGCCTAGAAAATCCCGAATTGGGTCACAAAGAGTTGGACACAACTGAAAATGATTGAACAATGGAGCATCGATCACTTCATAGAATTCTCTGTCTCATTCTTCTCTAGGCTCAGTTGACTAATCATTTCCTTTTAGAAATAATTGAGGAATGGGGATGGGAGAAATGAGGGAAAGAAAAAGCATTTCTCACCTTGATTACCTTTACCAGTATCAATAGCGGTTGATAGGGGAAGAGATTCCTACTTATTCCCAAGGTCTTTATGTTCAATTGTTAGGTATAGGATTTCCTGACCTCCTTCATGAAGTCTTTGGTTCATAACAAATGGAAGGCTGAGCACTCATCTATAGCCCAATGTACTTGACACAGTACTGGAAGATGCTCAATATGTTCTTGTGGAATAAAGGAGAAAGTGGAATAGAATTTATGTGATGGAGTAGAGCAGAAAGTCAGAAAATAACATTAAAAATTTAATCTTTACAATAGCCTTATAAGGTCGTTGCTATTATTATCACCATTTTACAGTTGAGGAAACTGAGGCAGACAGGGATTGAGTGACTTGTCTGGGTTCATACAGCCAATAGATGTCTGAGACTATGTTTGAATTAAGGTCCTTCTGACTCCAGGTCTAGTTATATCCCATATATAGATATAGAAGAACTTCCCTCATGTCCCTGATCCCTTCTTCTTCTTCTTATCCTTAATTTTTTGCTGGGTCTGCACCTGGATCTAGTTTTTCTCCACTCCATAGAATCTTGGAATCTCAGGTGGAACATCAGTAATTCACTAGGGATTTATTTAATGATTACTATGTGGCAGGCCTTCTGCTAAGTGCTAGAAATACATATATGAGCAGAAAGCCTATTTCAATCCTAAAGGAATTTATATTCTTAAAGAAGGGAAGATAACACATAAAAGGAAGATCAGAAGGGGTGTAGGGAAAAAGAAAGAAAAGAAAAAGAAGAAAGAAAGTTCAATCATTCATTTTGAAAGACAGAAGTTCTAGAATCTCATGGGAAATAATGACACAAACATAGACATAAAGTATTATTTTCTTATTTCAACATATAGTATAAAGTAGTGATGAAGTGATGTTTGGCATGAATTTAGACAGAGTAGATAAGAAAACATTAGGAACAAGAATCATTTCCAATAATGATGTTTGATAAACCTGGAAATCTAAATTTCTTGGGAGAAGAACTCCCTATTTGATAAGAACTATGAGGAAAACTAGAAGGCAGTTTTTTAGAAATTAGTTGTAGCCTAGCATCTTATACACTATACCATAATAAGCTCAAAGTGGTTATGCAATGGAGTCACACCATAAACAATTGAGAGCTTATTGAAATAGTCTTGGGACATGAATTGGTGAATAGAAAGGAATAGAAAAAAATGTGAGATATAGTGGCAGAATCCAAAATACTATGCAACTGACCAATCAAATGAAATGATATCTTAAAAATATTTAGCACAATCCTTATCCCCTCTTTGGACTGGATATGGGAGCTGAGGTCCAAGATAATTTCTACATTGTAAAACAGTGACTGAACAGAGCCAGGAATATGGTTTTACAGAGCCAGGAATATGGTTTTGCAGGGTAGGGGGTGACTAGAGATAATAAGTTCAGTTTGGACTTTATAGAGTTTCAGATGCCTTTGAGACATCCTGTGGAGATGACTATTAGACTGTTGGAAATAAAGGACTGAAATGAAATTCGATACAGAACTGTGAGTCATCTACCAGGAAATAATTGGAGCTGATGAGATTATCAAAAGAGATAGTGTAGAGAGAGGGGAAGTGAGATCTCAGGACCAGAGTTTCGGGACATTCCTGTGGTTAGGTGCTGGGAGTCAGATGGTGATTTAGGAAATGAGATTTGAGAAGCATATTGTACTGGAGACAGCAGATTCATGAAAGATTATGGAAGAAAGAGTAATGAAGGAAGGAGATGGCTCAGTATTAAAGGTGCAATGAGATCAAGGAGAACGAGGACTAAGAAAAGGCTACTGGATTTATCAGTTAAGGAATTCTTTGTAACTTGGGGTAGAACAGTTTCAGGAGAGAGAGAGAGAGAGAGAGAGAGAGAGAGAGAGAGAGAGAGAGAGAGAGAGAGAGAAGGGGAGAGAATAATTTAGGTTAGAGCTGTATTCCATTTCATGGAACATGGCAGCATCTGTGGATGAGGGGGTTTGAGCATATAGCTCAGTTTCAGAGCCTAGATTGATCCACTTTTGATGAGCCCCACATAGAAATCCATTTTTTCTGGAAACCTTCATCTAGATCCAATCATTTCCCAGCCTAGGTTCTTCTTTTCTCTTATATTATATGATCTTACTGATCTAATGGAAACTGCCTCTCCCCCCATAAGCATAAATAATTATAGGATCAAAGATTTAGAACAGGAAGAGAGTTGGAGAATAGAAAGTCCAAACTCCTTATTTTAGAGAAGAGGAAAATGAGACAAAAAGAGCCCAAGTGACTTGCCAAGGGTCACATAGTGACATAATAATAAGTATCTCAATATAGAAAATGATTGAACTATCCAAAGTATTAATTTGATTAGTATAATTGAATCTGAAAATCATTTTAATATGATGGCATCTTAATTTTAATACAAGTCCCAACAATGAATGGTGAATTTCCTTCCAGTCATTTGTCATTCTTGATTTCTTTAAGAAGTGTTTGGAAGTAAATTTATATAAGTTTTAACTGTGAATTGAGAGTGCATTTTATAGTTATTTGAATATGATTTTCCTTTCTGCAAGTCTTTCTTCTTTTCTGATGTGCCTATACATGGTCCTGGATCCTATCTTCTCCTGAATTTGTGTATACACAATCACAGGGGTGGAGTAAGAGAGGGTGTGTTTCTAAAGCTGATAAATCTATCAGAAAAGGAAGGTAGATGAATTTTCTGGTCTTACACTTAACACCGGTGCTGCTGCTCCCCGGTCCTTTTGTCCTGGCCAGTGCTTACTGTGAGACTGTGAGTCCCTCTCTGCCTGTGACTTGGCAGAAGGGCTTTGGGACCTGTCCCTCCCCTGTGCCTAGCTTGTCCCTGGCACAAACATTTAAAGATTGGGATTTGCCATCCTAATCTCTATACCAACGCTCCCCACTATCTGATCTGAGTTGGATGCAAGATACCTATAATGCTAGAATCCTGATGCACCATCTGGGTTCTCCCTCCCTAGACTGTGATGGACAAACGAAGTTTGTTGAAGGATCCCCAAAGGATGGTGATCTTCCCTCTTCCCCAGTATAGCTGCTCTCTTCCCACTCACCCCCATCGTGCTCATAATGTCTATTTCATATTCTTTAAATATGATCACGCCTGGGGCAAATCCCTTCTTGTCCCACTCTAATTATAGCTCTGGGAGCTGAAGCTAATTGAAGACTTGGAGAAGGTCATGTGCAGCAGAACAATATAACATATATTATATAAGAGAAGCTTTGCGTATGCCCCAGTTTCTTTTATTTCTTTTATTTTTAAAAATTTTATTTTTATTATTATTTTTCTTAGTCAAAACATACTTGCTCCAGTTTCTTCATCTGTAAGAAGAGGGCTTCAGATTCAATGGCTTCTGAGGTCTATTTCAGCTCACAGAGGCTCATGTTTGGGTTGGCTGTGAGACAATGGATATTTTAGCCATATTAAATTCCCAAGGTATCGAGGGTTAACAACGGGAGGGAGGTGGGGTAGGGAACAAACATACTTCTATACCAAGAAATTCTACATACTTGAAGTGTGAAAATATGAGTCTAAGCTGTTCCGAGGCTGAATTTGAATCCAGGTCCACTAGACTCAAAGGTCAGTACTTTTCCCATTACCTCACAGTTTAGTCCTGAGGCCTACAAGTCTACTGGATAGATAATGTATAGGAGATTTATAAGAGAGTCTGAACAGTAATCATACAAGGAAATATTATTTTTTCCATGTAAGATATATATTCCTGGTATATATAAAATTGCCCCCATTTTATAGATGCGGGAACTGAGACCCAGAGAGATTAAATTAAGCATGTTTACTCAGGGAATGAGAACCTGAGGCACTTTAGAGCCCAGATGACCATGGAGGTCATTGGTCAGTGGAACTAAAAGAAGGGTACTTGGATCCAGTGAAAAGGGCAGGGGGGACCAGGTCCCTCAGAAAGAAAAAAAAGGCAGGTTGTGTTTTGTTTTTTGATGAATTTGAGATCTCCTCGCCAGCATGTTTCCTTCATTAATATAAGGTGCCAGACCCTTCACATAGCAGTTTATTTGATTTCTGCCTAGGCTTTCTCATAAATCCTCAAGGGAGAATTTCTCACATTTAGGCCCTAAAATTCACAAGGTACATCTTGTCTGTGCACAGTTATTTTTGTTTTTGCCTCTCCTATTACAATGAGAGCCCTTTGGGGTTAGGGCCTATGTTTTCTGTCTCACTTCATACTCAGCATGTTTGTGAAAAACACTGAATAGATGCTTGTTGATGACTCATTGTCCAACAAAAGAGATGGAGACATAAGTCTTGGAATTATTTGTCCTTGGGAATATTTGAACAGAGGCTGAGTGAACCCTTGGTATCGAGGATAATTCTTGTTATTCTTCTTGTTCTTGTTCTTCTAATTCTCCTCCTTCTTCTTGTTCTTCTGCTACTTCTTCTAATTTTTCTTTTGTTCTTCTTCTGCTTCTTTCTTTTTCATCTTCTTGTTCTTGTTCTCCTCCTCTTGTCCTTGTTCTTGTTCTTATTCTTCTCACATTTCTAACTGAATCTCAAGTCTATATCTCTAGACTCGGGCACCTAAAATTGCCTTTTGATGTACCCTCTAGGTCTTGCCCCTGATAGAGATTCATATTCCATAGAACTTTCCAAAGGGAAATGGCCTTTTAAAGGAGGCTGGAGTAGGAAATAGGGGATTCCAAGAATGAATTTCAGACTAACGGAAGAGATCATCCAAGCCGACATTCTCATTTTTGAGATGAGGGTGCCTCCACCTGGAGATGATAACCCAGTTCTAGTGCTACTCTTCCAATATGGCCCCGGGAAGGCAGTAGGTGGAGTGGAGAGAGAAGGAAGGCAAGAGATCTGGCAGATCTCAAAGAGGACTTAGAACTCCCAGTCTTTTGTTACACTCTCTGGCTCACCCTCCCAATCTTGCTTTATCACTCTTTGTGGCCCTGAGGTGTATTGGACCCTTCTGGAGCCATCATATTCCAGAGGGTCCATCTCATGAGGAGGACTGAGTTCAAGTCCCTAACATCCATAAAGCTCTGGCCCTGGTACCTGGCGTGAGTTCAGGGTCCAGGAGTGGCTTAATGAAAATTGACCAAGTGATCAGACTTTGAAACAAGACATTTTATTTCAATAGTAGGAACCAAGTTCAGAGGCTAGGAAGATGGAGTCAGATGGAGGAGATGGAGAAATGGAGATGGTGAAGGCCTTTTAAGGAGAGGAGAGAGCTGGCCTGGTTGGAGACACAACATTATTCTGAAATACAAAAAAGAGGAGTGTGAATTATAATAGATTCTCTAAAGACAGCTTAGAATCTGGCAGATCTCAAAGAGGACTTATAACATCTGCCTTTTATCTCTTTAGCTCATCCACTCAGTCTTGTTATATCACTCTATGTGGCACTGAAGTGTGTTGGCCCCCTCTGGAGCCATCATATTCTAAAGGGTTCATCAAGTGAGGAGTACTAAGTTCAAGTCCAGTCCTCCACCTTCCTTTCCTTTCTCCTCTCTGCCTTGGTTATTCTTGCAGTGATAGCTTTGAGGAACAGCCACATTCAGGGGGAGATCTTGGAGTTGGATAGAATTGAGGAGGATGGAGGTCATTTCACACTGTCCAGGATTATCCACACCCTTGATTCTGCTGCCTCAATCATTTTCCTTTTGCACCATCACTGGTAATCACTTCTGCTCTTAAGTCTTCAGTGAGTCCCTATTTCTTACTGAGTAAATTTCAAACTTCTTGCAGAGTTCAAGACCTTCCACAATACAGCTTTCTAACTTTATTCTATGATACTCCTTTTTCCTTGTCCTAAATATGTCTTGTGTTTTTCTGATTCTGTGCCTTTGTTCATGTATTTTCTTATATCTGGCCCTTCATCCTTTTACCTGTCCAGTATTCAAATCTGGCCTCAGACACTTAACACTTCCTAGCTGTGTGACTCTGGGCAAGTCACTTAACCCCAGTTTCCTCAGCAAAAAAACAAAAAAAACAAAAAACAAAAAACAAAAACAAAAAACAAAAAACAAAAAACTAAAACTAAAACTAAAACAAAACAAAACAAAAAAACACCCTTTTATTTCTCACAACAATCCTAAGTGTTGTTTCTTATCTAGGCTTAATCTCTAATTAGTCCTTTTCTCAAACTGAGACTTGTTAAAGATCTGAGATTGAAAAGGCCAAGGTCTTCCACTGTATCCAAGGCCATCTCTAGTTTCCTTTATCTATATCTGGCCTCTGGACCCATATAGCTCTGGAGGGGAAAGTGAAGCTGGCGACTTTGCACAACCCTCCCTCACTTCAATCCAATTCACTTGCATGATACAGCATCACTTCTCTGATGTTTGAGAACGAAGGACAAATAACAACAACAAGAACAAGGTGCTTTTATTATCCCCCTTTTACAGATGAGGAAACTGAGGTTAACATACATTAAGTGACTAGTTTAGGGTCACACAGCTCAAAAGTGTCTAAGGCAGAATATGCCAAATCCAGCCCTCTACCTACTGCACAATTTAGTTGTCTCTCTGAAATCCTACCCTTTAAAAGTTCAACTCAAATGCTGCTTCTTCCAGGAGGCTTTTCCTGATTCACTCTGTCAGCAACAACTATTACTCCATTCTTGGACCTCATGTGGTTTCTCCTATTTAATGCCCTTATAATATAATATTGTATATTATAGTTATTTGTGCTTGCATCTTATCTACTTATTTGACTAGAAGTTTGAGGAGGGCATGGATTATAGATTATTTATTTTGTACAGCCCCGAGGACTGGGCACTTAATTTATGTTTGTTAAATTGATTTGAATAATCATGTCATATTGCATATAATGAGATAAGAACTGGACCTGTGATATCATTAATAACTAGAACTCTTAGATGAGGAAATTCCTTCTTACCAATGCAGGTTAGCCTCTTCTTTCTAACTTAACAGTCTTAGAAAGCTGTCTAGAACCTTAAGCTAGTAAATGATGATTCACACATGCATTGTATATATATAGTGTGTGTGTATATATATATATATATGCACACACACACATATATATTTACATATATTGTAATATATAACATATACATATATACATAACACAATATATATAAATATATGTATATTATATATACATTGCATATATATATAATATACACATATATCTATCTATACATCTTAATGTAGCTATTTATGTATTTATGTATCTATCTGTAAAAGCTATCTATTTTTGGTTTTATCCCTCGATTAGAGAGGAAGCTTCCTGGGGGAATGACCCTATCCCATCTAATGCTTATACCCTTCCCAACTCTTATATTCAGGCTCTATACACAGTATGTACTTTTAAAACCAATGCTGGCTGAATGGAATGGAAGACAGGTCCCCCCGTGCCCTCTGAATCAGTGATGCTACAGGCCCCTAGCTCTATCCAGTGCTTTTTGAACCTTACCCCAGATACAGTTTATCTCACACTGTCTCTCATCTCTGAAGTTGTTAAGGTTCCCATCACAGCCTGAGTAGAAGAACTTCTTGCATTTTTTGACAGTCCAGTCATAGAACCATCTCTCCTGCGGGGTGGCACAGGATCCCACTTTGAGAGGGAATTTGCACAGATCTGAGGGAAGAGCTTGAGTCAGGTCAATTCAACAAATATTCATTAAATGCCTACTATCGACAAGTCACTATGTTGAGCACAGGGAACCCAAACTTTTGTTCATTTGTTTTTTTTTTTTTAAGATATAGTTCCTGCCTTTATAGAGATTAGAGTCTGGTAATATTTATGCACACAAATTTCACTTTTGATAAAAGGTAAACTATAATAAAGAAAAAAAGACACCCCGACAAAAAGGTTTAGGACAAGGCTTCTGAATCTGGAGTTTGCAAACTTATTTTTAGGAAAAAATTGTATAATTATATTTCAATATGATTGGCTTTGTTGTTGTTTTTGTTTATTATGGGTTTTGATGTGGGGAGGGTGAGATAGTGAACCAGGTAAGAATGAAAGATTGCCATGCGATAGTGAGGGCTCTGTCAAGATCAGATAACATGAAATTTGTAGTGGAATTAGAAAAATTTCACAGTTTTATCCAACAGCATTCAGAAGTGCATGTGTTGTAGTGGCAAAGACTCATAGTAAAAATAATCCAGAGTTGGGGTTAGTAATGTATGGGCAGATATAGGACAAGAAAGTAAAGGATGCAAGAAATGGTAAAACTGTTCAAACATAGGATCAAAATTAAATGGAGCAAAGTGTGGATAAAGTGGAGAGGATAAATCTGGAGAATAAAAAAAGTGGAGGTTCTTAAGGGCATGGTGAGACTGAAGAGTGTATTGAAGAGTAGTGAATTAGAGGGAGAGATAGGAGACTTTAATCCAGGAGAAGAATTTCAAAGTCTAAAGTCATAGAATACAGTTATGAGTGATATTGTTATCCAAGATTTGACCATTGCTCTGGGTTGCTGAGGTAGAATCAAGGTGTGGGTCATGGGAGGTTGATGAAGTTGGAGACCAAACTATTCAAAGGTATATTAGTGTGTTTATTGAATTTGTTGACTTTAAAGGCTTCTAAGGATTGAGATTGATAGAAAGATTAGAATTCAGGTGATGAACTCCTTAAGAAAAAAGAATGATCTAGGGGCTGATAGATGACTGCAATAAGGATCTAGATAGATGGGGTCCACAGATCTGGTAATGGTCTGATAAGTGGTGATGTAGATGGATGGAATGAGCCTTAAAGGAAATGATGGAAGTGAGAGATGGTGGTAGAGAAATGGTATGGAAATGGCAGTGAAGAACAAGGAATATCTCAATTCCTCCTCTAAATCCAGCATGTTTGGGAGCATTGGGAAAGAAGCATCTAGCCATGGAGAGACTGACCAGAGATCCTAAATTTTCTATAGGAAGCCAGGTTTCTCTTATTGGCAGAAGATGAGAAGAGGCACAAGTGAAATTGCCAGAGAAGGCAAGACTGAAGTGATAGTAATGAGACCACCAGCAAAGCTATCATGGGGAAGAGATTTTTGCCTCAGTAAAAAGACACTTTGAATTATAAGGATAAAGGGAATAGGATATTCAAGTCCCCCCCCCCCCCCCCCCCGGGGAATTTGCAATTTGGTGGGGCCACCAAAATTTCAATGGGTGGCTCTGGCATCAACATCCATGACTGATCCCTCCAAACATAAGAACCTGGCTGAGGAGAAGGGTGGTAGCAAATGAAGGTGTTGGGTATTTTTGTCTGGGTACCTGAATCTTAAGACTCCAAGGCTGGACTGACTTAGAATCAAAGGGATGGGGAGGTGTGAAGCAGAAGACATCCTTCATAGGGAAAAGCACTTAATTCTCAATTTCAGTCTTCATTAACATAAACCCATTAGTACCACTGACACTTTGGAGTCCTATGATTTTGGTCAAGTTTGATTAGGATCTCTGAGGTTTGAGAGACCCTCCATTGCCTCCAACTCAATGGGGCTTAGAATCTTATAGCTCTGAGTCTAAAAGCCAATAGATAAGCATCACAGATGGTGAATAGGTCTCTGTGAGTCTCTTCAATAATCTCTAAGAAGGAAGAGATTGAGTATCTAGAAGTCATTCAAGATATCAAGTAAGCACTAACTTTCCAATCTCTGAGGCCCTGAACCAGTTCCATGTGGTCCAGTGGTTGCCAACTTGTGAATTATATTTTCCATAGAGATCTCCCTATTATGACAAGAAGCCGCCATGCCCTCAAACATTGTCACTGTGTCATTATATATTTTCTCATCTAGCAAAAGAAATAGAATAAAGAAAGGACAGCATTTGTGTTTCATTGTTATAACCATAACATCAAGAGGTGGAGTAGAACAACTTCAAGTTGGATATTGCATGGGCTCCATTTGAAGCATTTTGGAGCAACCAAGGCTAGAATCACATGAGAAGGGATCATAATCAGAACAATTGAAGGGAGTACCTACATTGATAAATCACAGATTCCTAGACTGAAATTTTTTTTTAATTAATAGATACTGATAGTACAACCTCCCTCACTTAGGAGTCCAATAAATAAGACATTAACAAAATCCATATTTTGAAAAGTCTTAGAGTGATGGTACTACCCTCATTTTGCCCTCCTTGCTTTGGATCCCCTCCAATATCCATAGAATCAACAGTATCTAAGACCCCCCTCTTCTTCCCTCTCTCCCCCCCCCCCCACTCAGTGCCTTTTAATCCTACCTGGTCCAGCACAGATTTTTCGGCAATGCTTTCGGGTGTCAAATCTATTCTCATTGCCTCTGCAGCCTCCATAGATAAACAGCTCACATGTTCCACTCTTGGGGTTGTAGTACCACTTGGGCATATAGGCTAGACATTCTCCTTCCTCCCGAGGCAAGTGGCAGATATTTGGAAGAGCTAATAAAATGGATGCAGAAAGAGCAATCTTGAACCCTGGACCAGAGGATGGAGAGCTACTGGATCTTAACCAGTCCTGAATCTATCTGTTGTCATCTAAACTTCTGAATATTGTTATCTGTGTCTGTTGTTGGGATCCAAAGGAAATTCTCTCATTTGTTCTACCCTGATTGATATCTAGAATGGTCTGTTCTCCTTACCCCCAACCAAAGAGAAATCTTGGAAGGTTTCCATATAAAAAGTGGTTGATAATCTGAGACCAGTGAGCTTTCTTTCCTTAAATTTTTTCCCTTCTTTGGTTTCTAAAGACCCTATTGAAACATTCAACTTGTATCTAAAGTTGATTAAGAGGAGGCAGGTTTTAAATCATATGGAGGCCAGAAAATTCCAAGGGAATATGGGAGAAAATGAGGAGTTACAAATTCAGATAGCAGAATTTCAAAGATAAGGTAAGTGAGGAGCTTGATGGGGTGTTCAGAAATGAATGAATATAGAAAATGCAATATGCATCCAATATTTCCAGTACCCACTACTCAGAATCACAGGTAACCATTAACATTAGGCTGTTTTGTGTGTGTGTGTGTGTGCCTCAGCAGAAAACATTGATAGAAAACTTTGCCTCAAAGTCTTCAAAGTCTCAGGGCTTCTCGGTGGGAAGCTCTTTTGTCAATAGAAAATTACAGCCTGGTGGATCATTTTGCTCAATGTTTAATGGAACCAGCTTAGGTCAATCTAGCAAATTTTGAGTCTTATCATCTTCATTCTCATGATACCAAGTGACTTAGAATGCAACAATGTTCAAGCTAGAATGGACCTTAGACATTATGGAGCATAATTATGGAGTTCCATAATTATGGAGCATCTCCTCTGGGGTTACCTTCCCAATTCAACACCAGAAGGCAGCTAATACCTTCAGATTCAAAGTCATCTATAGGTCTACACTCTAAAAACTATAGCTCATGAATCCCCAAGGGTGAACTTACCTTTAGCAGTCAAACAGTAGATATAATTACCTCAAAATGAAGGCATTTATTAAGATAGCATAGTTACAAAAGTAGCAACAAAACATTTCCCTCTTCCCCCACATGAATTTGGAGTATGTTTTTCCCCCAAACACACACACAGCATTAATGGGCACAAACTTAGAGTTCATTGGTAGTGAGATGCACATATAGGCAATAACGCAATCAAAGCAACACACTTTTGTAGACTGCAGGACTCCCATGTCCTTTTTCTTTTCTTGGTATCCCCGTGATGTTCCCTTTTGGGCAGTGTCCCTGGTGAATGCAATATTTCTTATCTAGGGAGCAACATCACTGGAAAATGTCATGACTGATTGAGGAGGGGAAAAAGAAATGTGTTCCCTTCCGGGTAAAGACCCAGGGTTCACACTCAACAAAATGACTTTTTGTCTAACCTTCTTTGACTGTCCCTAACTAGAAAGACCACCAGGTATATGGCCAAACTTTGACCAGACAACAAAAATGTGCCCTTCCTATCACACCAGGGGAAAATTTCCATCTTTTGTAAAGGAAATAAAGTCCTAGATCTGTCTTTGAACTTTTTGAATAGCACCTGTTCCTTCTGTTACCTTGCCTTTACTTTATGTGATTACATCAACTGGGTTAGGTTGCATGTAAACCCAGTCTCCTTCACTATGTTCTCCCCCCACCTCTAGTTAAACATTTACAGTCTTCAACAAATGGGTATGGGGTGTTTTGGGCACATTTATTCATATTACCAGTTCTAGATAATTCTCTAATGATTGGAGGAGGAGCAAAACATTCTTCTTTTGAGTGTTCTTCAGTGCCTTATACTGAAAAGTCTCAGCAAAACCCATTTGAATTCTCAAATAATCCAGAAATTAATATTCTTTCATGAGGGTCCATATTTATTATAGTTCATGGGTCTAGAAGTTGCTCTCACTCCTCAAATTTATGGTTTTACAATTCAGTAGACATCATTCTACAAAATTCCTTTGAATCATCCCTCAGATAAGACTCGAAAGACCTGTCCCAACCCAAAGATAATAAAGATAAGAATGAGTTAAAAGAAAATCAAAGTTTTCTAATTGGGATTAGTGACCTGCTGTTGACTGAAATTCACCAAAGAAACCAAATTTTTCTGGGTGCCCAAAATTTCTCATGGGATTCCTGCAACACATGGGACATTCCAGATGGAACTCCAAATTTATTGTGCTCCAGAAAAGGAAAGACAATTCAGAAAGATTCTCCCAAAGTATGAGGCTCTCAAAAAGGAATTTGGTATTTGAAGTTCATTAACCAGAACATCTAACTCTTTAGGCCAATCTTGACTAATGGATCTGAATTCCATAATGATCTCGGACAAACTGGATTCATGTCACAGTAAGCGATTAGTTTAGATGTGCTCAAAAGTTTTTAAAAAAAAAAGAACATAGATGTGTTCCGACAGTGTGATTTAAAGAAATTGTTGGATATTGATATCCTATGGAGACAACATCTATTTTCACCTTTTCTCTTTGTAATACAATATAGTACAGAATAATACAATAACAATATTTAAAGTGTTAACCATATAAAAAGTTATCTCAAAGAAACTGGTCTGACTTGAAAAATGAACCATATCAAAAAACTGTCCAAGTAGGATTTAAAATAAAATAAAAGAAGCTATTTTTTTCTTCAGGGAATCTCTGAAATACTTCTGGATGAAAAAATCTTACCATTGGGTCTCTACAAATGGGTACATTTCATATAAATCTATTTTCCTAATTGAGCACTCACAGGTTCAAAGGTTAACCAGTCAGTCAATCAAAATGTATTAAGCACCAGGTTAAATTCTTAGAGGGGGCATCTATTATCCCAGGTTCAATAGTGTTCTGTGAATCTAGACTCCTAAAACTATAGCTCATGAGTTGCAACAAGTGGGCTTAGTCTTACCATCTCCATTCTCATGATACCATGTGACTTAGAATGCAATAATGTCCAAGCTGGAATGGACCTTAGATAATAATTATGGAGCATCTCCTCTGGGGCTATCTTCCCAATTCCACACCAGAAGGCAGCTACCATATATTATATTTTATAAATATATTATTTAATATTGTATATTATATAATGGCTACTAGATATAATTAGTTCAAAGCAAAGGCATTTATTAAATAATACAATGAGAATAGTAGCTACAAAACATTCCTTCTCTCATTCTCTATATACCTGGAGTATATTCTTGCACAAATACATACAGCATCAGTGGAAAAAATAGGCACAGCTCAGGAAAACATTAGAAGTGAGAAGAGGGTGTCAAAAGAGAAAGAATATTTATTAGGTTTCTTCTATGTATCAGGTGCTGTGCTAAGTGCTTGTTTGCCTTTTGGCAATGGACTTCCAGAGAGATTCTTTCAATGTGGAAAAATAGGGCATCTGGCAGCCCAATGTAGACATAGAGATAGAGTGAGAGGACAGGGTGAGAGAAGACCTAAAACCCTATGTCCAAAATGCAAATGGGGTTTCCACTGGGCCTCAGAATATAGATTGACCCAGAGAAATGAGAGGCAGGCCCAGCTCCAAAATCTCAAACATAAACAGGTGGAGCATGATGGTAGCCGAGGTTATACCCAGAGAGTCTGTAGAAGTTCAGGATTCTGATATGATCAATCAGCCAAAAAGCAACCAGATGGAAGAAAGGGATTACAATTGGGGAGAATACAGGCTTTTTAACCCAACAGAAGGGCAGTGTCCAGTGGAAGCAGCTCCAGTGTAATTGCCAGGTGATGTGGAGAGAAAGTGGTAAAAAGAAGGGACTAGATAGATTAATTGCTTGGGAGAAAGAGTTTGCTTGTATCTCTACAGATGAAGAAGGAATCAGATGGTGCTAACAAGCCATATTCGCCTTGTCCATGGAGAGAGAGAGAGAGAAAACAGTGAATAACCTTGAAACAAAGGAGAAGACCTAAGAAACATCTGACACTGAAAGAGCATGGCTGATAATGAGACTGTTACCAAACTTCAAACCCAGCAGGAATCATTTGATTTCCTGAGATAAATAATTGTTGATAAGACTATTGCAAAACTTCAAGACCTTCAGGAATCATTCAATTCCCTGAGATGAAAAATTGTTGATAAGACTGTTACGGAACTTCAAAATCTGCAGGATTCATTAGATTCTCTTACACATAATGAGAATATTGCAGAACTTCAAAACTGGCAGGAATTATTGGATTTCTGGCACATGAAGTAATGGATAATATGTTGGTTTTGGACTATTTCTAGGACTTATGGATATGTATAATACCTCATGTTGATTCATGTTATTTGTTACCTCACTACTAGCCTGTGTTACTATGTGCTTATGTAATTTATGTAATTATGTGTAATACCTCCCATGTTGATATTATGTATACCTGTTTCAAGTGAGACCCTTCAGAAACCCACTAATCTGGTTTGATTACCCATTTCCCTTTGGTGTTTTTATCTCCCTTCCTGAGACATCAGGGAGGGCATGATCACCTTCTTTTATGGTGTTTTCACCCCTTTTTTGAGGAGTCAGGGAAGGCATGATCACCTCTTTTTTGAGGGTTCTCACCTCCTTGAGAAGTCAGGGAGAGTAACCACCTTATCTTCTAAAACAAAAGAAAGCAGGAGATGTTATGGGCCAGAACTCTGAATCTGAAACAAGGATTCTTACAAGATGCTAATTCAGTGGAATTGATGAGACAATAGTTATCTAGTTTAATTTGGTGATTAATAGTTCTCTAGTTCAGTATGATTGATTTAATCTTACAACAAATAATGGTTTCCTAATGATATAATGATTGTTTATACTCAATATAGAGCATATAAGCTGGGAGCCCCAGTTAGATCCATCCAGAAAACACAACAAAGAACATTACAATTACAAGAAGGGATTGCTTCATTCTTTGAACTCATATTCCCAGAGTAAACCACAGTGTAGCACATAGTAGGCACTTAATAAATACATGTTGGTTGGTGGAAGAAGACTTTTCCCTTTTACATTCATTTATTCACTCAACTGTGGTATAGTGGGAAAAGTCTTGGAACTAGAGTTAGGAAGAATTGGGTCTGAATTCTTGTTCTTATATTTTTAAGCTGGATGTCCCTGGACAAATTACTTCAGGGTCCTCATTAATAAAATGGGGATAATAATGATTCCACTACTGACTTTGAAAGGTTGTTGTATCATAACATAACATAATATAACATAACATAACATAATATAACATATATAAAGTTTTTTGAAAACCATAAAAATCTATATAAATTGAAGCTATTATTATTATTATTATTCATTAATTTAGCCAGCCAATAAACATCCACAAAACACCTACTATGTACATGGTCCTGTCCTATGAAATAGGAATACAAAGAAAAACAAAATTTTTACTTTTAGGGAACTAAGGGATATAGTTCCTGCCAAAAATAGTGTTGAAAGCACTGAATCTTTCAATGAGAGGAGTTAGATTGTCTATGTCTGTTTTTCTCTGCTTCTGTTTCTGTCTCTTTCTCTCTGTCTGTCTCTGTTTTTCTATCTCTCCCTCCCCCTTCTCTATCTCTCACTCTTTTTCTGTCTCTCTCCCTCCTTCTGTCTTCCTCCCTTCCTTTCTGTCTCTGTCTCTCCTTCCCCCTCTCTTTCTCTCTGTCTGTCTCTATCCCTCTCTTTTTCTTTCTATCTTTCTCTCTGTGTATGCTTTTTTCTGTCTCTTTTTCTTTATCTCTGTTTCTTCTGACACCCTCTCTTTCTCTTTGCCTGTCTCTCTGACTCTATCTCGCTCTTTGCCTCTTTCTCTGCGTCTCTCTGTGTCTCTCTTCTGTCTTTTTCTGTGTTTCCCTCCCATGTCTCTGCCTCTGCCTCCCTCCCACATCTCTGTCTCTGTCTTTCTGTCTCTCTATGTTTTTGTCCATCCTTTCCTTCTCCTCCTCCTCCTCCTCCTTCTCCTCCTCTTTCTCCTCGTACTCCTCCTCTTCCTTCTCCTTCTTCTCTTTATCTTCCTCCTCCTTCTCCTCCTCCTCTTCTGTCTCTCTATTTGTCTGTGGGTCTCTTTCTCTATCTCTCTGTCTCTCTGTCTTTCTCTTTATTTTTCTGTCTCTCTCTGTGTCTCTGTCTCTCTCTGTCTCTTCATCCTCTCCTTTTCTGTCTCTTCTTTTTTGTTTGTTTCCCTTGCTCCCTGTCTGTCTGTCTTTGTCTCTCCCCTCTTTCTTTCTCTGTCATTGTCTCTTTTTCTCTTCCCCATCTCTGTCTGTTTCCCCGTCTCTGCCTCTCTCTCTGCCTCTCTCTGTTTCTGTTTCTGTCTTTCTCTTTATTTCTGTCTCCCATTGTTTCTGTCTTTCTGTCTGGCTGTCTCTCTCTCTCTCTCATCTCTGTCTCTGTATCTCTGTCTTTGTCTCTCTCATTCTATCATCTCTCTTTGTCTCTCTCTGTATGTCTCTGTTTCTTTTTGTCTTTTTATCTCTCTCTCTTCCCCTGTCTTTGTCTCTGCCTTCTTGTCTGTCTGTCTGTCTCTGTCTCTCTTCTTTTTTGTGATCCTGGGTAAGTTGTTGGCCATAGGGTTTTCTTTCATGACCTCTGAGGTATTTTCCAGAGCTAAGATCATCGCAAAAGAGCTAAGGATCTTAGAGTCCCTAAAGTCAGAGGGTAAACTTGAACTCAGGTCTTTCTGATTCTAAGATTATCACTCCCTTAGCTATGAATCAAACTGAAATGCTGGAATGTACTTAGAGTTCTGCCCCTGTCTCCCCTTCATACTGCCTCCATATTTTCTTCTCCCTTGTCCCTTCCTTTCCCAGTCCCTCCCCTCCCTAGGAAAAATCTTTTTGGTACTTACTTTTATTTTTCTGCTTTGCTGATACAAGTAGCAGGTCCAAGTAGGGGAGGATGAGAGGGAAGAGTAAGAGAGCAGCAAGGACCCTTTGAGCCATGCTCACTCAGCAGTGCGTAATCCCCAGCAGGAGGGATTTCTTATGTAGCCAGTCAGCCAGCCAGGTAGGGTGGAAGGAGAGGCCAGGGAAGGGCCAATCAGTCCTCTTAGAGCTCTTGACCTTCTGGGATGACTGTTGCTTACCTGCCCAACTGGTGCCCCATGGTCACCCACCAGGTAGGATCGTGGGCTGGGTGTTCTTGGCCTGGGGAGTAAGTGGAACAAATTAAAAGGGAGCCAGGAACACCAGGAATGAGAGCCAGAGCCCTGAGGCCTCTGGTCCAGACACTGTGGGAGACAGCCTTCCTGACCAAGGTTTAGAGGGGGGCAGGTGCTGGAAGATCAGAGAGAGATCTTTGATATCTCAGAAGCCAGGAGGGAATTCACTCAGAGATTTTCAGCAGCTTTGGCTGGTGCCCATCTACAACAGCCCTGACCATAGTCATTCAGAGCCTGCTAGAAAACCTTCATCCAGTGATGGGGAACTCACTACCTTTCCAGGAAATCCATTTCATTTTGGGGAGCTACAATTGTTAGGAAGCTTTTCCTTATTTAGATCTAAACTCTGTCTTTCAGAATTGCCCCTAATTCTGCTCTCTAAGGTCAAACTGGATGGAACAACTTAAAATATAGAACTGAATCTTCTCCTTTAGAGTGGGAGTTCCTTGAGAATAGACATTGTTGGGGCAGCTAAGTGGTGCAGAGAATAGAGCACCAGCCCTGAATTCAGGAGGACCTGAGTTCAAATCTAGTCTCAGACACTTAACACTTCCTAGATGTGTGATCCTGGGCAAGTCACTTAACCCCAATTGCCTCAGCAAAGAAAGAGAATAGACATGGTCATTTGTTTTTCTTCATATTCTTTATTTGCCTCAGTTTCCTTAACTGTAAAATTAGGATAATAATAGTACCTACTTAAGGATCCAAGGAAATCATATTTATAAAAATCCTTATTGCAGTGCCTGGCACATAGTAGATGCTATATAAATGCTTATTCCCTTCCCTTCTTTATATCTCCTGTACTTCACAGTCATCGCTCACCTTTGCTACATGACTAGCCTTTCTTCTCTATCTATTGTAAAGGAGCTGATAAAGTTCTGGAAAGCCAGGACCTAATGGCAGAAAAGTTTCAGGTAATGACACTTTCAACCAACTGCAAAAACTCAGCCATTTAAGGTGATGCTTTTTTGAAGTTCAAATAAATCCCTTGAATCTGAAGGGAGCCATGCCATTGGACAACCAATGATTGCACATGCCCCAAGGTGACTCTGAAAAGAAACTGTTGGGGCAGGAGCCAGTAGTCAAGAGGAATCCAGCTTATCATACCCTGGAAGAGAGGGTGCTAGCTCACAAGTGAGTGTGAAAATCATTGATCATCAAAATGAGAGAATTGGTTCCACTGGAAAACTATTTTCAATCAATCCATAAACAGATATTTATTAAAGATTTATTTTGTGCCAGGAGCTGGAGATACAAATACCAAAGAATAAAAAAAGTTTTCCTTTCTTTTAAAAATATATATTTTCAATTATCAAACTTTCATTTTCCTCCCCATGTCTTCCTACTCACTAGAAAGGAAACTAGAACAGAAGAAACAAAGAAAAAAAGGAAGGAGGAAGAGAGAAAAAGGAAAAAAGAAAATGATATTAAATTCCTATATTCAAGAGTGTATAAGTATATGTTTAATGATTGGTTTTCTAAAAAATGTACAATTTAAAAAATAAATGTAAAAAGGGGATAGCTAGATGGCACAATAGATAGAGCATCAGTCCTGAAGTCAGGAGGATCTGAGTTCAAATCTGACCTCAGACACTTAACACTTCCTAGCTGTGTGACCCTAGACAAGTCACTTAACCCCAACTGCCTCAGCCAAAAAAAAAAAAAGTAAAAGATGTACAATTCCAAGTAGTTTTTGAATTTAATTTTTCAGCATTTTTAAAAGTTGTATTTTTATTGTATATATATTTAGATTATAGATTTATTTTTATTTGTTTTATTAAACATTTCCCAATATAATTTCAATCCATTTTAGACCCCAAGTTTCCTAATTTACTTTCTTTTTTCCTATTTTATGACTATTATGATTGAGCTCTGCTCCTGGAATTCAGGGGTCACTGTCCTAAGCTTCTTGTATAACTCTGAGCCTTGACATTGAGCACAATGGCCCCTTGTGTTTGGTGCCTTGCTCATAGAAGGGGGTAGCCCTACCTGCCCTCTCCAGGCAATAATTTGGTTTCCAGGGCTGGTAATTTGCCTTCTGTGCTAAGACTGGAGGCTGTCCCACTGGTATGTTTTGCTACTGAGCCAAGCTAGAGAGACTGCTGTGATTAAGACCTTTTACTGGCTTTCTCAAATGCTGTCTGTGCTTGGCTAAACACCCCTTTCAATTCAGTGAGACTGACCTTTCTTGAAGTCTTTCTAATCTGTTTTTATATGGAGAGTGATTTCATCCCACCCTATTCTGTCCCTTTGGAGTTACTAGGTTTTTTTTGATTGAATATACCTCAAAGTTTACAAATGCCTACTAAACCATCCTAGAGCCAGCAGTAATTTATATTATTGCATGAGGTACAGATCTAGTTTTCTTTTAGTATTCAATATGTAATTGGTACTATTTGACAATGCATAATTTTAAGAGTAACTATTAAGAGGAAAATGGTCATTCTGTTTTCATTAATAAATATTATTTTATGTCATTTTTAGAAACAATTCACGAAGAATTAAAAAAACTCTCATTTTATCTATTTTCTGGATACACCAGAGATATCCAGAGATAGTAATAAACTGTTTTGGTGAATAGCAAATAAATGCTTAAAACTAATTTTATTACCATATTCTCATCTCTACTTTCCACTGTAATACATATTTATATATGAATGAATGAATGAAATAACTAAATAAGAAAAGAGAAAGAGAAGTTCAGAGTTTTGCTAAAGTCATGGTTTTCTCCAATGCATTTTGTACTCTCAGATCTATTCATAGACCATATACCCATGTATCTAAAATGGTCTTTTGAATGGTTGTCATTTTCTTTTTAATTAATTAATTAATTATGTTTTAAAATCTATTATTATAACTTTTTATTTACAAAACATATGCATGGGTAATTTTTCAACATTGACTCTTGCAAAGCCTTCCATTCCAACTTTTCCCCTCCTCCTCCCCCCCTTCTCTCCTCTAGATGGCAGGTAGTCCAATATATGTTAAATATGTTAAAGTATATGTTAAACCCAATATATGTATACATATTTATACAATTTTCTTGCCGTACAAGAAAAATCAGTCTCGGAAGAAAGAAAAAACCTGAGAAGGAAAACCAAAATGCAAGCAAACAATAACAGAAAGAGTGGAAATGTTATTTTGTGGTCCACACTCATTTCCCATAGTTTTCTCTCTGGATGTAGCTGATTCTCTTCTTTACTGAACAATTGGAACTGATTTGAATGCTCTCATTGTTAAAGAGAGCCATGTCCATCAGAATTGATGATCATATAATCTTGCTGTTGCTGTGTATAATGATCTCCTGGTTCTGTTTATTTCACTTAGCATCAACTCATATAAGACTTTCCAGGCATCTCTGAAATCATCCTGCTGGTCATTTCTTACAGAATAATAATATTCCATAACATTCCTCTACCACAATTTATTCAGCCATTCTCCAATTGATGGGCATCCATTCACTTTTCAGTTTCTGGCCACTACAAAGAGCACTGCCACAAACAATTTTGCACATGTGGGGCCCTTTCCCTTCTTTAAGATCTCTTTGGGATAGAAGGCCAGTAGAAACATTGCTGGATCAAAGGGTATGCACAGTTTGATAACTTTTTGAGCATAGTTCTAAATTGCTCTCCAGAATGGTTAGATTTGTTCATAATTCCACCAAAAATGCATCAGTATCCCAGTTTTCCCACATTCCCTCCAATATTTGTCCTTGCCTCTTCCTGTCATCTTAGCCAATCTGACAGACGTGTAGTGGTATCTCAGAGTTGTCTTAATTTGCTTTTCTGTGATTAATAATGATTTGGAGCACTTTTTCATATGACTAAAAGTAGTTTAAATTTCTTCATCTGAAAATTGTCTGTTCATAGCCTTTTACCATTTATCAATTCAAGAATGGCTTGATTTCTCATAAATTTGAGTCAATTTTCTATATGTTTTGGAAATGAGGCCTTTATCCGAACCTTTGAGTGTAAAAATGTTTTCCATACATCACCAACAAAATCCAACAGCAAGAGATACAAAGAGAAATTCCATTCAAAATAACTGTCAACAGCATAAAACATTTGGGAATCTATCTACCAAAGGAAAGTCAGGAATTATACAAGCAAAATTACAAAAAACTTTCCATACAAATCAAGTCAGACTTAAATAATTGGAAAAATATTAAGTGCTCTTGGATAGGCCGAGCAAATATAATAAAGATGACAATACTCCCTAAACTAATCTATTTATTTAGTGCTATACCAATCAGACTTCCAAAAAACATTTTAATGATCTAGAAAAAATAACAACAAAATTCATATGGAAGAACAAAAGATTGAGAATCTCAAGGGAATTAATAAAAAAAAATCAAATGAAGGTGGCTTAGCTGTACCTGATCTAAAACTATATTATAAAGCAGCAGTCACCAAAACCATTTGGTATTGGCTAAGAAATAGATTAGTTGATCACTGGAATAGGTTAGGTTCACAAGACAAAATAGTCAACTATAGTAATCTAATGTTTGACAAACCGAAAGATCCTAACTTTTGGGATAAGAATTCATTATTTGACAAAAACTGCTGGGATAACTGGAAATTAATATGGCAGAAATTAGGCATGGACCCACACTTAACACCATATACCAAGATAAGATCAAAATGGGTCCATGACTTAGGCATAAAGAATGAGATTATAAATAAATTAGAGAAACATAGGATAGTTTATCTCTCAGACTAGTGGAGGAGGAAGAAATTTGTGACCAAAGATGAACTAGAGACTATTATTGATCACAAAATAGAAAATTTTGATTACATTAAATTAAAAAGCCTTTGTACAAACAAAATTAATGCAAACAAGATTAGAAGGGAAGCAACAAACTGGGAAAACATCTTCACATTAAATGTTCTGATAAAGGTCTCATTTCCAAAATATATAGAGAATTGACTCTAATTTATAAAAGCCACTCTCCAATTGATAAATAGTCAAAGGATATGAACAGACATTTTTCAGATGATCAAATTGAAACTATTTCCACTCATATGAAAGAGTGTTCCAAATCTCTATTGATCAGAGAAATGCAAATTAAGACAACTCTGAGATACCACTACACACCTATTAAATTGGCTAAGATGATAGGAAAAAATAATGATGAATTTTGGAGGGGATGCCGGAAAACTGGAACACTGATGCATTGATGGCGGAGTTGTGAAAGAATCCAACCATTCTGGAGAGCAATCTGGAATTATGCCTAAAAAGTTATCAAACTGTGCATACCCTTTGATCCAGCAGTGCTACTACTGGGCTTATACCCCAAAGAGATACTAAAGAAGGGAAAGGGAAAAAATGTTTGTGACAGCCCTGTTTGTAGTGGCTAGAAAGTGGAAAATGAATGGATGCCCATCAATTGGAGAATGGTTGGGTAAATTGTAGTATGTGAATGTTATGGAATATTATTGTTCTGTAAGAAATGACCAGCAGGGAATACAGAGAGGCTTGGAGAGACTTACATGAACTGATAGTAAGTGAAATGAGCAGAACCAGAAGATCATTATATACTTCAACAATGATACTGTATGAGGATGTATTCTGATGGAAGTGGATCTCTTCGACAAAGAGATCTAACTCAGTTTCAATTGATCAATGATGGACAGAAGCATCTACACCCAAAGAAAGAACACTGGGGAATGAATGTAAACTGTTTGCATTTTTGTTTGTCTTTCCGGATTATTTATACCTTCTGAATCTAATTCTCCCTGTGCAATAAGAAAATTCGGTTCTGCACACATATATTGTATCTATACTGTGACATATTTAACATGTATAGGACTGCTTGCCATCTGGGGAGGGGGTGGAGGTAGAGAGGGGAAAAATTGGAACAGAAGTAAGTGCAAGGGATAATGTTGTAAAAAATTACCCTGGCATGGGTTCTGTCAATAAAAAGTTATTTTTAAAAATTATAAAATAAAATAAAATGAAAAAAAGTTTTCCCAGTTTATTGCTTCCCTTCTAATCATGTGTGCATCAGTTTGTTTAGTTACAAAAACTTTCTAACTTAATATAATCAAAATTTTCTATTTTGTAATCTGTAATGATCTCTAGTTCTTCTTTGGTCACAAATTCCTTCCTCCTCCACAGGTCTGAGAGGTAAGCTATCCTATGTTCTTCTAATTTATCTATAATCTCATTTTTTATATCTAGATCATGAACCCATTTTGACCTTATCTTGGTTTATGGTATTAAGTGTGAGTCAATGCCTAGTTTCTGCCATACTAGTTTCCAATTTTCCCAGCAGTTTTCTCAGATAATGAATTCTTATCCCAAAAGCTGGGGTCTTTGGGTTCATCAAACACTAGATTGCTATAGTTATTAGCTATTTTGTCCTGTGAACCTAACCTATTCCACTGAATTTATTGGCATAAAGCTGGACAAAGTAACCCTTAATTATTGCTCCTATTTCCTCTTCATTAGTGGAAAGTTCTCCCTTTTCATTTTTAAGACTAACAATTTGATTTTCCTCTTTCCTTTTTCTAATCAAATTTGCCAAAGATTTATTTATTTTTAGATTTTTTCATAGAACCAATTCTTAGTTTTATTTATTAATTCAATAGTTGTTTTATTTTATTTTATTTTATTAATCTCTCCTTTTATTTTTAGAATTTCAAGTTTAGTATTTGATTGGGGGGTTTTAATTTGCTCTTTTTCTAGCTTTTTAAGCTGCAAGCCCATTCATTGATCTTCTCTTTCTCTATTTTATGCAAGTAAGCCTCTACAGATATAAAATTTCCCCTTATTACTGCTTTGGCTGCATCCCACAAATTTTGGTATGTTGTCTCATTACTATTATTCTCTTGGAGAAATTATTGTGTCTATGATTTGCTGTTTCACCCATTAATTTTTTAGGATGAGATTATTTAGTTTCCCATTACTTTTTGGTCTATTTTTTCCTGGCTTTTTGTTGAATGTAGTTTTTATTGCATTGTGATTTGAAAAGAATGCATTTACTATTTATGCCTTTCTGCATTTGATTTTGAGGCCTTTATGTCCTAAAATATAGCAATTTTTTTGTATAGGTTCCATGAACTGCTGAGAAGAAAGTGTACTCCTTTCTGTCTCTATTTAGTTTTTTCCAAAGATCTATCCTAACTTTTCTAGTATTCTATTTACCTCTTTAACTTCTTTCTTATTTATTTTGTGGTTAGATTTATCTAATTTTGAGAGGGCAAGGTTGAGATTTCCCACTGTTATAGTTTTGCCATCTATTTCTTCTTGCAGCTTTCTTAACTTCTCCTTTAGGAATTTAGATGCTATACCACTTGGTGAATATATGTTTAGTATTGATATTGCTTTATTATCTATGGTACCCTTTAGCAAGATATACTTTTCTTCCTTATCTCTTTTAATTAGATCAATTTTTGCTTTTGCTTGATCTGAGATCAGGATGGCTACCCCTGCTTTTTTTTTTTTTTACTTCACCTGAAGCATAATGGATTCTGCTTCAGCCTTTTATCTTTATCTTTACTCTGTATGTATCACCCTGCTTTAAGTGTGTTTCCTGTAAACAACATATTGTAGGATTCTGGCCTTTAATTCAGTCTGCTATCTGCATCCACTTTATGGGAGAGTTCACCCCATTCACATATATGGTTAAAACTACTAATTCTGTATTTCCTGCCATCTTATTATCCCCAGATTATACTTTTCTCTTTCCTTTCCCCCTTATCCCCTTCCCCAGTATTTACCTTAGCAGCACCACTTGCCTGAAGTAGCTCTCCTCCTTTAGAATCCCTCCCCCTTAGAGTCCCTCCTCCTTTCTTATACCTTTCCTCTACTATTTCTGAATTCCCTTCTATTTAGCCTGCCCCTTCCTTTTTCTGCTTTTCACCTCCTACTTTTCAATGAGGTGAGCCAAATCTAATGAGAGTAAGATTCACACAATGTTTGTCCCCTGCCTTCTTTCCTTCAGATACATGATTTTCAGGGAGTCCAGTAACCCTTAGGTGATCGCTCCTAGATCTGTTTTCCAGGTCTGTTGTTTTCCCAAGTAGATATTTAAGTTTTTTTATTTTTTCATTTTTTTTGGTTTTGCTTGATTGATTCTTCATGTCTCATCAAGTCATTCATTTCCATTTGTTCCATTCTGATTTTTAATTTTTTTTCATTTACTTTTTTAAAACTTTTTTTTTTGTATTTGTCCAATTGAGTTTTTAAATGAGTTGTTTTGTTCTATGGATTTTTTTCCATTTCATAATTTTTTAAAAAGAATTATTTTCTTTTTCCAGTTCACAAATTTTGTTTTCCTGGGAGTTCATTACCTTTTCCATTTCACATTTCAGGAGTTATTTTCTTTTTTCACTTTATCAAATTTTTCTTTTAATGAGTTACATTCCTTTTCCAAACCCTTTTGCAAAGCTTTCCTTTACTTTCCCCATTTTTCCTCTAGCTCTTTTTTGAGATCCTTTTAAAATTTTTTCTAGGCAAACCTTGTGTGATGGGGATCAGCTTATATCACCCTTTGGGGCTTCATCTGGAGACAAACCCTGAGTCTTCTCAGGGTTTTAAATCTGTTCTTCTCTTTCACTATAGAAGCTCTCTATAGTTAGAGCTCACTTTGCCTTTTTATTCATTTGTTAAAAAAAAAAAAAAGTTGGTATCTGCTTTTAGGGCAAGCAGGTTCCAAGCTTCCTCTACAGACTAGGAAGTGGCAGCAGCTGCGCTGAGATCATGTTGAGTCACTCCTGGTATTGGGTGGGTGTGTCTAGGTCCCATGAGACTCCGGGGCTTTGGGGTATACTCTTTATCTTTTGCATTTGTGTTGGATGTTTTATAACTTCTCTGCTGATCTATTGGTTTGCATCCAGGGTAGAGTAGCCAACACTGTGGCAGAATTCTTCCCATAGACTCTGGGCCCCATGGAGATTGCACCCTGCCCTATGTCTGCTCAGTGTGTGCTGGCTTCTGTGCTCTGCCTCCCTGCCTGTGACTGACCTCCTCCCATGCTTGCACCTGATCAAAACAGACCTTTTCTGGTTATCTTCCAGATTATCTTCGGCTAGTAATTTGCTGCACTCCCAATATTTGTGGATTCTGCTAGTCAAGCACTATTTCAGAGGCTAAATTTTGTAATTAATGTGAGTGTAGTAGGGGAGCTCAGAAAGAAACGTGTGTCATCTCTGCCATCTTGGCTCTGCCCCCTGAATGGTTGCCATTTTCTCATAATTTAGAAAATACTGAAGATATAGCATTAGCATAGACAGTTTGATTTGAAAATTGTTCTTTTTTCTTATCAGGCTGTGCATATCCTTTGAGTCACCAGTGTTTCTACTGGGCTTGTATCCCAAAGAGAATCTTAAAGGAAGGAAAGGGACCCTTATGTGCAAAACTGTTTGTGGCAGCCCTTTTTGTAGTGGCAAGAAACAGGAAACTGAGAATGGCTGAACAAGTATGGTATATGAATGTTATGGAATATTATTATTCTGTAAGAAATGACCAGCAGGATGAATACAGAGAGACTTACATGAACTAATTGAAATGAGCAGAACCAGGAGATCATTGTACATGGCAACAAGAAAACTATAGATCAATTCTGATGGAAGTGTCTCTCTTCAATAATGAGATGATTCAAACAAATTCCAATTGTTCAGTGCTGAAGGGAGTCATCTACACCCAGAAAGAGGATGAAGGGAACTGAGTGTGGATCACAACATAGCATTCTCACTCTTTCTGTTGTTGTTTGCTTGCATTTTGTTTTCTTTATCAGATATTATTTTTCCTTCTTGAGCTGATTTTTCTTGTGCAGCAAGATAACTATAAATATGTATACATATATTGAATTTAACATATATTTTAACATATTTAACATGTATTGGACTACCTGCCATCTAGGGGAGGGGTGAGAGGAAGGAGGGGATAATTTGCAACAGAAGGCTTTGCAAGGTTCAATGTTGAAAAATTATCCATGCATATGTTTTGTAAATAAAAAGCTTTAATAAAAAAAACCATAAAAAAGAGAAAATTGTTCTTTTTCAAGACTAAACTGGAAAGTCTATTACCTTATAAAAATTGTGTTCCAGAGATAGTCATAATACATTTTAGTGAAGAGCAAATTTTATTTTCATAATTTTATTATCATAATTATTATGTAACCTTATCATATGTTCCTATCCACTTCTGCCCTAATACATTTGTGTCTTTAATTAGTTAACTACTCCTAAGTCCCAAAAGCATATTAGGATGTAGCAGGGTCACTTGAATGTACTTACTTGGAATGTACTTACTTGGAAATTCCATTTATTTCCAAACATTTTTTATTTCTGCATTGTAAAAATTTAATAGTCTAATGAAATTAAATGATTAATATTTATTTCCTATATTTATACTACTTTATTATACACATTTGAACTTTTTGTCCATTTTAATTACTTGTTTCCAATGTGAAACTCAAGAATAAAAAACTAGACCCACCTATCTTTAAACATAACATGCCACACCAATGTAAACTTGACTGAATCTAAGGAAGAAACAAGTGCTTTGGTGTGAAAACTATTAAGTATAACAGTTAAGCAATTCATGTAATGCTACAAAAAGCTTATGTGATTTTTATCGAATTTGTAGTTATGTGCTATCTTTTAAGTTTTACTTCTGCAATACTCAATGCACAGAAAATGAATGATTATTAAATTTCTTTAATTTACAGTTGCTGGATCATTTGGTTTCACTAAGACCTATTTATTAAATATTTGCTGTATGAACAAAATTGCTACTTAAGTCTTAAAGAGCCTTAGAGCTATATTTCCATAATAGATGCCCTCCACTAAAATCTCTCAGGTATTTCAGAAGAAAAGTATATTTGATTTCATTTTAAAAGTTGATTGCTTTGCCAAAAGATGAAGCTAGGTTTGCTTTCCTGAAAGCTTCTGATATAGTTAGATGAGCATGAGAAACTCTTGCAATATCTTCACAGGATGCTCCAATACTCCAAGGCAAGGACAGCTTCATTTATTATTTCTCCAACACCTACTCCTGGCATCTGTACTCCCATATTCTATCTCTGGCTTTCTGATCAAGGATCTTTACTACGCCATCTGTATCAGCATTAATCTTAGATCTGTTAGTGACAAAAGGAAAGTTCCAATTTTGTACTGTGTTCTCTTTCTTCAATGGCACTTCTGATTTACCAACCCATACAACTGCAGAATGTGTATGGATCACTTCATTTTCAGCTTAGTGAGCTAACAAGAGACCAGCAATTACATCTCCAATAGCAAAGATATTTGGAATTTTGGCTTGGAATCTGCTATTGACTGGGAATCTACCTTTCCGATCCAGCTCAATTTCAAATTCTTTCTGTCCCAAATTTTTGGTGAAGAGTCATTGGTCAACATAAATTAAGAATACATCACAAGTGAGAACTTTAGATTTTCCACTAAAGGCAACTGCATTTACTACATCAATTTCAGCTGGTTTCTTGGTATCTCCAGTAACTTTGGTATTTAATTTAAACATAAATCTCTGTTTTGAAGGACTTGATGAAAATTTTTAGAAATCTCCATGTCATTTCCCATACTATCAACATGACCTAAGAACTCTTGTTGTCACATCTGCACCAAGTCCTTGCCACACTGAACCCAGTTTTACACCTTTAACTCCTACACCAATGACATCCATCTTATTTAGAATTTTTTAAAGCATAAAACACCTATAGATGAGACAATTGTTTCTCATCAATTGTGATTCCAAAGAATAGAGTAACTTCTGAACGTGTGGCTATGAAAATGTTTTTTGTATTGATAACCTGAGAGCTGCCATTAGATTTCTTCTGTGACCTGATTTTTGCCTGTTCTCTTTCTATGTCCATCCACATGAGTAACTTTACTTTGCTCAAATAAGTGAGCAATTGGGGCAGTTAGTTGATTCAGTGGATAGAGCACCAACCTTGAAATCAGGAGGATCTGAGTTCAAATATGGCTGCAGACTAAACTTAACACTTCCTAGCTGTGTGACCCTGGGCAAGTCACTTAACCCCAATTGCCTCAGCAAAATAAATAAATACGTGAGCGATTTCACCAGTTAAAGACTTTATTGTATGTTATGAACCAGAACTTGAAACAAGGTGATAACTCAAGGAAGATGTTAGAATCCTAGCATTAACTCAATGGAATAGATACAATGCTTATTGGTTCACACATTAGAGTAAATCCTTACAAGGTGATAAGTCAGTTGCCTAATTTAGCATGGTACTTAGCAACTCACTAAATGTATTTAAGTACTCATTGGAGTTCAGAAGTATGGGAGATTCACAAAGTTAACTTTGTAACTTTGTGAATTCACATCTCCTTTAATCCCTCCCTCAGAGGAGTCAACCTTTGAGAGATCATATATAAAGAAACTCTTAGAGCTTCAGGTTAGTTAGTTCGGAAGATTGACAGAGAGGGGAGCACAGAAGCACTCTGGGAGGAAGCCCACAAGCCCATTCTCGGAGGTGGAGTCAGATTCATTCCATTTTCCACCTTTGTGCTGGCTGGAGGCTGAAGGACAAACCTTTGGATTTGGAGCCATTCAGAGGGAGCTCTTGGAACCAAGTAGAGAGATAGGCCACCAAGAAAACTAACCGGGTTATTTTGGAGGAAGCAATAAAAGATCTGAACTTTTAACACCTGGCTGCATTTGGAATGATTATTACTCTGAACCAAAACTAAGGCTGCCTCCAGAAAACCTCCCCAAGAAACCTGCTCCCAGAGAACCATTATATTAAAGAAGAAGAACACCACAATTGCAGTATTCTTTTGCTCCATTGTCTTCTCTAAATTTAAGTGAATTTCTTCAGTTTCGATTCCTCTAGAGGCAAAATCTTTATGAGCCAAGTGATAAAAATATGAGTTATTCATAGAAGCCTTAGAAGGAATATAGTCAACATTCAAACAAATTCCACCGAGTGTTTCCTTTTTTTCCCCTCAATACAGATTACCTTAAAGTCAGTAATAGCAACTTATCTTTCAGACCCAGAAGGTATGACCATTACATCAGTATCCTTAAAGAAACTAAAGAAACTAAATCCCCTGTAGTCTTTGAGGCATTCAGCTGAAATGGACTGTCTTGGTCAAGATGCAGGATACCTGGCTCAAACTCTGTATTTTTCTTTTGGATGACCCTGCTGCCTTGGACTTCTACCTCTACCAAAAGCTTCCTCCACTTCATTAAGGACTGTTTTTTAAATAATATTTTTTATATTTTCTCCATCATTTTCTCATCTAGGCAATCAAAAAAGCAATAAATCAATCACAATTTTTATCATTTGCTAATTTCTGAGGTATAATGTTCACACTAAAAATCTCATGAATCCTTTTTAACCCTCTAGCTTAACCTGTCCTGTATTATGTAAACACAATCAAGCAAAATGTATTCTTTATTCTCAAATTGCTTCCATTTTAGAAGAGTGCTTCCTTTGAATTAGGAAATCAGTGCAATTAGAACCTGAGATAATGGATCATGCATACCACAATCTGGCAGAGAAGAAAGGAAGATAAACAGGGCTAATACTTGTGATTGTGTGAAGACATATGTCCATTCTTCCATTTACACACACATATACATGCATAATGCATTCACATGTACATGGACACACACATCCACACTCAAACATCCATGTGTGGACAATATTAACATGTATACACCCATACATATATGAATGTGCACAAACATGTATTCATACAATCATATTGAGTATGGAAATAGAACTGGCAAATTACAGGGAAAGGAGTTCTCTCGGGGAAGATTGTGTGACTCTTGGGTAGGGGGTGCCAGAGATCTCAGGATCTCTTAGAATCTTTAGTTGCCTTCAGAGCTCGCCTCAAAGACTAACTCCTCCGCAAAGCCCTTTCTGGCCTCCTCCCTCAGTTGCTAAAGCTTCCCCCCCACCTGTCACTTATTTTGCATATATTATTTTTTTGTACATAAAGCATCTGATTCTATGTTGTCTCCTCCGGCTCAATGCAAGCTCCTTGACAAAAGGTTTGTTTAATTTTTTCGTATTTGTATGCCCAGGGTCTAATACAGTGGCTGGTATGCAGCAAGTGCTTAACTATTGCTGGTCAGTTGATTAATGTGCAAGCAAATTATACTAAATATCACTGAAAGGTTCTCAGTTACCTTTTAAAAACATACAAATATAACATGTTGCCTGTAATAGCATTGCCAGAGTTACATAAATATACATCTTGCTCATTCCCCTCCTTTTCTATATTTATGGAGAAGCATGATCAGTTAGTCAGTTTAGAGGATATAGTGTATGATCTGGCCAGCAGATGGTGCTCAAACTCCCTATGAATAGCTTAGAACTCCTGAGCCAACTTTGTCCTCTCCTAAGTTGTGGGGAAGTGTAGAAGTATGGTTTAGAACATATCCCATATGCTTCAGCTTAAAAAACAACAGCAGGAAACTCTTCTTATTTTTGCTCTTTAGAGAAGATTGGATTCTTTTTTTCTCCCTCCCTCTTCATTCAGTTTCCTGGAATTCTTTTCTTTTCTTTTCTTTTCTTTTTTTTTTTGCTGAGGCAATTGGGGTTAAGTGACTTGCCCAGGGTCACACAGCCAGGAAGTGTTAAGTGTCTGAGGTCACATTTGAACTCAGGTCCTTCTGAGTTCAGGGCTGGTGCTCTATCCACTGTGCCAACTAGCTGCCCCAGTTTCCTGGAATTCTTAACATTTGTCCTTTCTCTTGTACAAATACTCCATTAAACTTAAAAAAAAAATCATGATTTATTCAGTCATTCTGAGTAACTTTTTCAATTTCTTTCAGTTTTTGCTGTCATAAGATCACAATTCCCTCTTTAAATAGCCATAGGACTTATAAGATTTCACAAAACAAGTTCTGAGATCAGTCCCATTTGGAATGATTCCCCTTTCCCTCCACTCCTCCTCCCAGTCAATGTACTCAAATGTTTCTGGAGGAGACAATGGGGCTGATTACTTTGCTTCACTTAAATCCAATTCACTTATAAGACATGAACTTGCTGATCTTTCTATCCTCTTTAAGAATAAAAGATGAAGGGTGGCTAGGTGATGCAGTGGATAGAGCAACGGCCCTGAAGTGAGGAGGATCTGAGTTTAAATCCGACCTCAGACACTTAACACTTCCTGGCTGTGTGACCCTGGGCAAATCACTTAACCCCAATTGCCTCAGCAAAAAAAAAAAAAAAAAAAAAGAATAAAAGATGAACAAGAAAAACAAAAGTTGGGGTACAAAAAGCACTGGAGTTAGCTACCACTCAGGGATATGTTGATGAATATTTAATAATTGGCTCTTTGTGGGGGGAGAGAGAGACAAGACATCCTTTTAAGTTTAATTTGCATTATTTAGATTGTCTTCATCACTTTTTTAAAAATAACTTTTTATTGATAGAATTTATGCCAGGGTATTTTTTACAGCATTATCCCTTGCATTCACTTCTGTTCTGATTTTTCCCCTCCCTCCCTCCACCCCCTCCCCCAGATGGCAAACAATCCTTTACATGTTTCTTCATCACTTTCTTAAACAATCAACAAAACACTAAATCAAAGCCTGAGTTACTTCATTTATCTATTTTTGAGGTTTCGATCTAGCGCCCTCATAGCAATATTGTACCTCCCAGGATAGCTATGATTCCTGGCTTGGCATCTTTGTTCACCCAATTATTTTTGAGTACTGTGGATCCCAATCTATGGACATGTGCTCCCCATTTGTGGACCTCACAGGGCTCCTGGAATGACGCTCCGGCCCATTCCTATTTTGTTGCTCTGGAGAGTATGTTGCTCCCATACTCTGGGAGTATGCAATAACTCCCAGCTTCTCAGAAGGAAAAACTCCCAAACTGAATTTGAATAAACATATCTTCTATCCTAAGCCCAAGAAAACTCTTGGCTTTCTAAGAAGGAAAGGAAAATAGAAAATGCAGGACTTTTGGAAATGTATGCTCTACATATATATCCTAGTTTACTGGAGCCTCACTCTTCTTTCACCATAATCACTGCTGAAAAATCTTGGCAAAGCTTGGCTACAATGGGGCAAAAAATCAGGTTGTTCTTCTCTTAATCCTCTTGGATTATTTTTGCTGTTTGAACTCCTATTTAGGCAGAAAAGCAAGAAACATTTAGAGTCATTTAGACCTCAGAAAAATAAAATGAGAGCGCTCTGGAAAAAAAACAAAACTGAGAGAGGTACGATGGGGACAAAATGGAAGAAGACCAGAAAATAGATTTCCAAAATTACCCCTCCTGGAACAATAAAGAGAAATAAAAGAGAGAGTAAAGGAGAAGAAAGATATGTTTTCTAGCCTTCATTTTCTATATATGGGAATATATGTAAATATATATTTACATATACATACAAGATATCATATCTTATCATGTTGCATTATATTATAAGATTATATTGTGTTATAAGATACAATATACATAACAAAAGTATATGAACAGTGATTAAATGTCTACTACTATGTGCCCAGTATTGTGCTAAACATGGAGGATATAAATATCAAAAAAGAAATTCCTTCAGGGACCTTGCCACACAAAGGAAAATCTAAAGATGATCATGGAAAAATAGGAAGGTACCTTCCATGGGGGCATGGTAGAGAAATCAGAAAAATCCAAAAAAGAGTAGTCAGATGGGAAATGAGGCAACGTTTGAGGAGCTAGATCATATCATACCACATCATGTCATGTTGTGTCATATCATATCTTATTGTATTGCATTATATTATAAGATTATATTGTTTTATATCAAAAGATATGATATTATATTATATCGTACTTATTGGAATGTGGCCAGTTTGCCCAATATAGAGCCAGCTATACCCTTACCACAGGGATGGGCATAGCTCTGTTGATGGGCTCTCTCCATCTTAAAACCATTAAAATTGAACATTTATCTTTTTCTACTATGATCTCTTTTTTTGTGTGTGTGTCCAGAGAGTGAAGATCATATCTTCATATTCATTCATTCATAAATGGGTGCCATAAATCTTTTACCCAGCTCCAAGAAATGAACCTAGAGAAGTGTGTTTCTGTTCTTTGTTGCCCGTCTTCAGTTTCAGGTGCTGGACATGATCCTCATAGGACCCAGGATTTGAGTCATGATACCTTGGAGCCAGGATTGCAGATCGGGTAGTACAGCCATTCAAATTGATGTGGAATCCTTAGGAAGCCACAAGCTCTGAGACTAGTGCCCGAGGAAGCTTTTGGTCTTGGAACTGGAACTGGGATCGTGATAAATGATAAACTTAATTTCCTTCCCCTTCCCAGAAACTGAAGTGGTTTAGGAGTACAGAAGGTTTATGCCTCCCTCATATTGAGGAAAGAAACTTATATATTTGTGATTTTATCTCTTGAAATAAAAAAGTTTTAAAAAGTTAATGAAAGCAAATCTGAATGGAACAAGAGTGTAGAGGACCATGCCCTCCAATAAGAGGAACACCACTGGTTGGGGCTCAAGCCATTTGCAGAAAGCCTTCACATCTCTCTATGATTTTAAGGATACTGCAGAAGCCTGGGGGCAGAGGGAATCTAACCTACCTGGTTTTCGGACAGTGGGGCCCGAGGTAGTTGTGTTATATACACATGTGTGTATATTAAATGTAACCCTAGTTACCTCAGTCCCTTTGCCTTAGGGACATGTACAATACATTTCAGTCACTCTCAGTATTCTTTAATACTTGAAGAGATTTGGAGATATCAAGGCTCTCTGAAAATACCACTGATGCTGTTCCCTCCAAGTGCAGGACTGTGGCTCTCTTGTTCCCCAATTCCATTTAGCGGCGTACAGTCAGTGATGGGTTTGTTCATGTGTTGAGAGCAAGGGATGGCGCATGGGTCGCTTGTCATTGCTACCATTGACATAGAAACTGACACTTTCTGTGGAGGTAGTGAACTTCCTGTCCTTAGTTAGTAAATGAATAAACATGTATTAAGTCCCTCCTATGGGCCAGGCATTGTGCTAAGTGAAAAGCAGCATGCAAAAGGCATTTATATATAAACTGAGAAACTCCTCCTTCGAGGATCAAATGACTATTTGATCTAAGTGTCAGATTCAATGACCTTCAATGTCCTTTCTGTATATTTGAGTTCTTCTGTGTAAATAAAGTCATTTGCCCAAGGTCACCCAAAGGATTAGTCCCTGGGCTCACCTAGTCGTAATTTGTGAAGTGGGGCACAATAAATACTGAGGATGGAGCTGGATCCCAGCCTCTTTCCTTGGAATCTGAGGCAGAAGAAGGGAGTTATGGGTTTGTGGACCAACATGGCTCTATCAAACTATGGGAACTGATAATCGGTTCAGGCTGCTGCAGACCCACAACTCAGTCAATCACAATCATAAACAGAGTATTTTATTTCAGGAGTTGGGGCATAGTTAACACAGCCTGTAGGTGAAACCCTCTGAAATCCCAATACTGTGGGGCAGGCAGAGTCAGTGGATGCAGTAGAGAAGGTTAGCCTGGAGTCCAACTGAGAACCACAGCCTTTGGGGATGCGGGATTTGCTGGTAGCACTCACTAGGTCTCGTTACTTGTTTTGTTATGGTTGTCCTAGAAGATACAACAGGCCCATGAGCTCTTCCAGAACACACAGTAGTTCCAGTCATAGGAGGCAAAATCATCTAATCTAGACATCACCAATTAGGAAACTAAGGCTCGCAGAGGACGGGTCAGTTGCTAGTTGCCACCTGGCCAGTAAGACTTGGAGGTGTGATCCACAGTGGGAACCTCCAGGGTCTCTTCTGGCCCACCTGCCGCCTTAACAACTTCCATCTGCTTAGTAAGTTTCTTTGCCCCTTTTCTTAAAACTACTTAAAAATCTTTCCCACTTTACCTATTGCTGCATACTGTCCCTCCTCCCTTCCCACTAGGGACAGAACCTCCTGTATTGTAATTTCCGCCGTCAGGTGCTCCTCTACCAATGAGGAAAGTCTTATTTAAATAGCTCGAGTCCCTGGTTACATCCACCACTATTCTAGCAATCCCCCTGCAGTTTTCAGGCTACAGATTCCGCCTTACCTTTACACAGTTCTGCTGGCAACCCACCATGGTAAAAAAGTTGTTGGCGTTGCCCCCACAACTGTAATAGGCGAAGGCTGAACATTGATTTGTTTCATGGTTGTAATAAAACCGCTGGATGCTTTTCTTGCACTTGCCCTTATTAACAGGTAGGAGGCAGATATCTGTGAGGGAGCCCCACCACCAAGAGAGAGTAAACACATCAGAAAATGTGACAAGGGAAAGTCACTAAACCTGACAAACCTTGAAAAATGAACCTTAACCTGTACCTCCAGCCCACAAAAAATCCTACGGGATCTGAAAGTAGCTCTGTTAATCAATGAATCAATGGATTTTTATTAATTGCCAACTATTGCAAAAACAAAGTTGACTCTATTGTCAAACTGCTTACTTTCTAGTGAAAATGTAAAAGGGGGTGACAGTGAGGAGGATCTGTGGAGAAAAACTAGTCTTGGAATCAGTCAGTGTAACATTGAGATAATCATTCCAAACCTCTGTTTCTTCAGCTATAAAATGGGAAGTACCTATTTCCCAGAGTTGTGGCGGAATAATGTCTTGTTAAACAAACCTTCAAATTACATAAATGCTATTATCATTATTCTAGTGAGAATAGTGATTGGGGGAGGGGGGACAACAAGGACATAGATCAAAATAGAATTGGTTTTTGCTTATGTTAAAAAATCATTTAGATATTGATGCTCAGAAACAAAATTGGTTCTGTAGATGAGCTTTTTGAGAAAACAAATATGTGAAGATCCAGGCTGGGAGACAGAAACTCTGAGGGTATTGGCAGTGGGGGTGGAGAGGAGACGAGGAGGCAAAATTGTGAAGAAACTTGTGAGTTTTAGAGAAAAAGGATTAAGTAAGTATGAAACAACTTTAGAAAAAGGTCAGCTAATGATAATTTGTAGATCTAGTAAGAGTAGATAATTATTATTAGATATCCATTAGGTAGATTATTACATAGGTTAATTATTAGATTAGGGTGCCCAATAAAGAGAGTGGCTGCCTCAGGATAATTTTCTGAGCAGAATTCATGAATACTTCTGAGGCTGTGTTCAAATGCCAATGAGGAAGACAGTTTTGACAGAAGTGGCAAGTGGGATCTGGTCCACCAGGAAAATTCTTTTTTTCACAGTAAAGAAAATGTAAAAAACTAGAAAATAGATTTGTTGATCTAAAAAAATTAGAGATGTAGGTGTTTTTTTATTGATGCAAAATATTATATGAAATCTTCAGACATGATGTTAGTTTTTACAAATGGGAATGATCTGTAAATATATGCATAAGAACAAAATACAACAATAAAACTTTAAAAAATAAGATTGGGTGGATGGATTGAAAGAACTGTTGTTTAAGGAACATTAAAGGGTTTCCTGAAGTTGTTTTTCTGAGTTGCCATTTTTCCTAGAAACACCAGATCCAGAGTATGTAGGAAACCAGTGAATGTGTCAAGGATGAAGCAACCTTGAGCTGACATAATTCATTGTTTCTTCCACACTGGACTCCCTGTATCCTTGGGAGTCAGGACAGGTACCAGCTGATCTGCATTAGGTTGAAAAACTGTGCGTCTGGGATTCATGCAGATAAGGAGACCACCCTATCTTTATAATCTAGCAAGAGACAAGAATACCGCTTTTGCCATCGCCTTGCTCCTCCCCTTTGGGAGGATATTTTTGCTTTTCCCTCCTTCATTGTGTCTTTCCCCTTCCTGTATTATGCCCCTTTAAGTAGGGATTTATGTTTTCTCCTCTTCCTTTTCTTGTGCTGTCATAAATATCGCAAATCTCCACATAAATGTTAATTTCTCTTATAATAAGCCTAGTTTTTATGTAAGTTCCATGAAGCCATGATTTCCTATTGACAAATGATGGCAGTTATGGGGTTAGAAGAGTTAGAAATAGAATTCTAAAAGATTCTTTTGGAATCTGAACCCTACCGTGTTCTTCCAAGATGGCAAGGATTTAAAGCTGGACCCAGAATGCATTGCATCCAGCATCCCTTGATATTTTTATCATCACTATCAATACAACCATCTCTTCAAAAACCACAAAACATCTTCAACAGCTCCTAAAATCATCCACTAAAGTCATGGATATTAGAGTCCAGATGTAGCGAGAGAGGACTCTGCCACTGAAATCTTAGATTATTGGAGTCAATGTAGCCCTCACAAGGCTGAAAATCACATACTGATGAGTTCTCAACATTTTAGGATCATTTAGTCCAATCCCTTCAGCTTAAAGAAGAGTAAACTAAGGGTTGGGGAGATGAAGTATCCTTGAATCCTTGACAGCTTATGTGGTAGAAATGTTTCATTTTCTTTTTCTTTTATTACATTTTATTAGATCCTTCTCATAGATATTTGCCGAACTGTTTCCTGTAAATATTAACTTCGCCTGTCTAAAACTTGAGTCATGGAATGATAGAACTAAAAGAAGATTTTTTTTGACATTTCTCAGATAAAAATCCAAAGGGAAGTTGGGCCTTTTCAAAGGGAATTAATTATTTGTAGAAGAATTTTCCCATTGCATGTAAACTTACCTATTGTGAACTCTTTAAATGTAATTTAATCTGTAACCTGAATTAGTTTGTTTATAGTCTGCTTGACTAGGTTTGTTTCCTTAGGGATATATGAGACTATAGTACTGTTTAAATAGCTTCAATTTTTATGATATTGAAGGAAGTATAGATTAAGAATCTGTTTTTTAAGCTTCTGTGGCTTAAAAGAGTATATAAAAAGTATTTATTTCTGTCTTTGACATAATGTTGCCTATAAAGAGTATCATTAAAATCCTAATCTTTGTTCACAGTTACTTAATTTTTTAAATCTCCTGAACCTGTGATTAAACATAATGAAATCTAGATGTTTTTCTTTGTAACTTCTGCATTGTGGTAGATTTATTTTGGCAGTAGTTACCATGTTAACTCAAAGTGGAGATATCTCCCATAGCATATGTATTTGTCTTCCTAGCACTTAGCACATTTTCTGACATAATAAAAGTTCTTAATAAATGCTTATGTAATAGGAAGGGGAGGAACTTCCCTAAATAAAGCCTTTCCTTGTCCCTTTATATAGGAGGAAGCTTTGGTTCATAGCAATTGCTGATTTGCCCGTTTCCAAGATCTAAATTGCTCACATTAAAAATTAGCCAATAAACATTTATTAAACACCTACTATGTGTCAGATACTACTATCGGTATCCTCGTTCTGTGTATTCTGAATACATAGTAGTTGAGGTAGTTGAGATAGTTGAAGCAAGAGTATATTGGAGTCAGCTCCATTGTTTTGAGAAAGCTGGTTATTAAATGTGTAGAACCGCTAAGTAATACAGTGGATAGAGAAATGATCTTGGAGGAATTGGGGCTAAAGTATAAGTAATTTGACAGGGGTTTTTGATTCCTAATCTAAATCTGACTTTCACTCTATCATATTATAGGTGCTTACTACATGCTTGTGGATTGGTTGAATGCAGGACCTAATCCCAAAGTCTGAAGTCCAATACTCTAGTGCTTTCCTGGAAAGGGGAGAAAGGCTGGATTAATTTTTAGTGTGAGCCTTTACACCTTAGAAATCAGCAAACTACAAATGAGGGCTTGATTTATTATTCTGTTGATTGACTCTAGAATGTGGTAGAGGAAGTCTTAATAATTCAGATTAAACAGGAAAGTGTATAGGGAGCAATATAGTTCACCCCTCTCCCCAGATCCTTTTGTTAAGCATTTAGTAACACAACTCTAGTAAGAAGGAGAAGTCTCCACTCTGGTGGGTTTGAGACAGAAAGCATATTCCCTACTTGTTCCAAGGAGAGGGCCCATATCTTTTGGGTTATCTAGACCTCTTCTCCACCCTCCCCCCCTTCAGACACAAAAGAAGCCAAAGAAGGGATTGTTTATGGGCAGGTGGGCCTTTCCAGGATCTCTTAAATCATTTTCTCAATCTCCTGGATTAGCACCTTCCCTACCTGCCTCATATGCCCACATGCCCAATAATTACCTTGTTTTGGATCCAAGCATATAAATCCACAGTCAAATAGGCAACACTTCAGTGTTCCTTTGCACTCTCTATCTTCTGCACAGCGATGCAATTTCCACGTCACACAGTGGACTTTATCGTTTGGACATTTTCCAGGTTTTTCTGCAGCACAAATATCACCTTCAGGAAGCATCTCATACAAATGTTTCATCTTGGACAGGAGGAATCTAAAGACTATATTTGCTCCCAAATCATAAGAGGGGATGAACCCAACTTCTTGGCTGCTTTGGGCCTTCCCATGGAGAGAAGCAGGGTATCAGCCCAGGTATCAGAGAGGGGTATGGGGTTCACTATGAAAATCTCTGTCTCTGTCTCTCTCTGTATGTGTCTCTAGCATTCTCTCATTCTCTTTCTCTCCTCTTTGTCTCTCTCTGTGTATATCTGTCTCTGTCTCTCGGTCTCTCTCCTTTTCTGTCTATCTCTCAGCCTCTCTCTCTGTCTCTCTCTCACTCTGCCTTTCTGTCACTCTGTATCTTTCTTTCTCTCTGTCATTTGTCTCTGTGTGTCTATTTCTCTGTCTCTATTTTTTCTCTGTCTCTCTCCTTTTCTCTCTATCTCTTAGCCTCTCTCTCTGTCTCTCTCTTTCTGCCTTTCTGTCACTCTGTATCTATCTTTCTCTCTGTAATTTGTCTCTGTATGTCTATTTCTCTGTCTCTTTTTCTTCTCTTTCTATCTCTGTGTGTGTCTGTCTCTTTTCTCTATATCTGTCTCTCTCTGTCTCTTTCTCTTCCCTCCCTCCTTCCTTCTCTATTCCTCTCCCTCTTTCCTTCTTCCCTCTCTTCCTCCTCTCTCTTCTTTCTCTCCTTCTGTCTAGCTCTCCCCCCCTCATTGTCTCCATCTACCCTTCTTCCTTCTTCTCCCTCTTCTCCTCCTTTAAACCCATCACTTCTGTGCCAGGAGGAAAGTGATATATTTATCTTCAGCCTTCTGAACTCATGACTACTTGTTGCATTTTAAAGAGTTCTAAAGGCTTTCAAAATACACTGAATCATTGAAATGATGTAAGATTTTGTGGTTCTAGGGATCATTGAATTGATAGAGCCCAGAGCTCTCCCTGCTGAGCTACCCAGCTGCCTCTGAGCAGCTAAACAGCAGACAGGAATTTGATCTCTCACTTTCAACCTTAAACCTCCTCTCAGTCTTTTATTTCAGGGTACCTCTCGATGCTTCCATTTTATAGATGAGGAAACTGAGACCACAAGAAGTTTAAATGGCTTGCTTAAAGTCACCTGGATAGAGAAGAACAGAGTCACCTACCTCTCCAGTATGACATCCGGGACAAAACAGGGAACTCCCAGCAGAGGGCAAGGAGTATGATGAAGAGGAGCACATAGTAATGGGACTGCATGGTACAGGGTTGTCTGGAAGGAAAGGAGGGGATCCTAGCTTTGGCTACAGATAGGTTGGATGAGGTAGGGAAGTGCAGAGAGAAGCAGATAAGAATTCTCCTTACCCCTTTGTCCCCCAACTCCTAAGGGCATTTGTGTAACTCTGGACCATCCAGGCAAAGTGTTCATCTGGATGAGCTCTATGTTCTCAGTCTGGGACATAAAGAACTAACTGAGAATGAGGTGCTCACTCTATGTGCCTCAAGGGCCTTCACTGAACTGTTACTTGGCAGGGAGAATTTGTTCCCACCAGCTTGCCTAGAGATCCTTTTCTTAGAAGCTGACAAGTGCCAAATGTTTTATGATCATAATAACCCCTTGGCTTTGCACAGATGATCACAGAATAATTTGAATTCATTTGATCTTCCCAACAGTGAGGAAGACAGAGATTTAGTGACCTGCCCAGGTTCCCATAGTTAGCGAGTGTCTGAAGCCATGTTCAAACCCAGATTTTCCTCACTTCTAGCCCAGAGCTCTCCCTGCATTTTGCTGAGCAGGAAACTGAATACTAAGCCCTCACAGCTATTTGGTGACATGGGCAGAACTTCTCCTCTGGGGCTTGAGGCCTTTCTATTCCATTCAACAAGTACTTATTAATTGCCTACTGTGTGCAAGACACTTCTGGGTACTAGAGATCACAGTCTGTAATGTCTGGACTAGCTCTCTGGAGGATCTTGGGACCAGCTGTGATCTTAGTGGAGAAGTGCAGGAGGTAGGAGAGCCACCAGGAAGATGGTCCAAGATGGAATGTCTCATTTCCAGTCCCCTCAGCCCTTAAATACTTCAGTATGATTATATCATTACAGCATACTGAGCATGTGCCAACTGTAGAACCATTACATCACCATGCTAAGTACTAAGTATATGTGAACTAGAGAACCATCATCTCATCAATTCCACTGAGTTAACACCTTGTTGTAAGTATCCTTGTTTCAAGTATACTTCTCCAGAATTCTGGCCCTCTACAACAGACAAGGATGTTCTACTGGGAGATACATGTATTCAGGGGAACAAATACATAAGAGATACAAAGTCATATCAGTGAGTGTTAACTGAAGACTTTGTATCCCCTTCACTCCTCTCACTTTATAGGTGAGGGACAGAGATTTATTGACCTGCCCACATTTCCACAATTAGTATCTGAGGCCATGTTTGAACTCAACTGCTCCTGACTTTCAGCCCAGAGCTCTACTTACTGAGTCACTCGGCTACCTCATCTGTG